>NC_028356.1:1313944-1357970 GCF_000741045.1 Vigna radiata var. radiata | reverse complement strand
CATTTTGGTAATCTATAATTTTTACCAATTAAACTAATTTTTTAAATCTGTCACATCAATCAAATCCTACACTAATTCTCACAAACTTTACTCTCAAATCCACTCTCAATTACCCACAAATCCACTAAAAAAAACAACAATAAAATTACCCTCAAATCCACTCAAATCCATTCAAATCATCTCCCCCAAATCATCTCCCACAAATCCTCCCAAAAGAACACAGCCTTAAGCTGATTTCCTATGCAAAGACGCTTGTGCCCCTGTACGAACAATTCAATTACAACATAAATCAATAAAACATAAAAATTAATACATACTGTGCATTCACGAGTTTGTACTGGTGCCATGTGATGGGAGGACGAAGAACGGTGTTGATGATGAAGAACGTTGTTGATGATGAAGAACGGTGTTGATGATGATGACGGAGACGATGCAGATCGTGGAAGGAGGGATTGAAGAGGTCAAGCAGCTGCATGTGTATCTGGTTCCAATAAGAGGGTATCCGGTTCACGGTGAAGGAGTCCAAACGAGGCGTATCCGAATACAAGGTTGTCGTATCCGGATCCACCTTCTTCAACATTTTCCATGGCAGACGTATCCGGATCGGCCTTCTGCAGCGATTTCTGGTATCTGGATCGAGGCAAGCTCTGCGCGACTTTTTCAGGTGCTGCTGGCGTCGTTTCCGGTTGGCTGTGAACCTTCGTCCGTCTGTCCATGCTTAGGTCGACCATGTGAACCTTCGTCCATGGAAGGCATGCTGCCTTTGGTGTTGACGACAACGGCGCAAATGATGGGTGGTGTGTTGTTACAGGCCGGAATCGTTGCAGACACAGACGGAGGTGGACAGGTTGGAAGCTTTGAAGACGAGGTCGATCCGGTTCCATACCTCGAGTATTAGGTTGCAGAAGTTTGAACCCATGACACATGACTTCCATCCAGTTGCAGGCAGTAGTATTGAGCCTTTCCAGGCATTGCAGAGAGGTGGCATTGCAGAGAGGTGGCATTGCAGAGAATGTCTCGGTATAGACTGAGAGCTTCGCAACGAGTGCTGGTGAGTTGCCTCCGATTCTCGAACTCGTCGTTATCGTTTTTGTTTTTGTTTTTGACGAGGTGCCCGTCGAGAAGCTCCTCTACGGTGTCTGGGCCGTCGTGCATGAAACGCTGCTGACTGCATCTCCAATTTCGGCGATGAATCCAATTCCACACGCATAGCCATTCTTGTACCTTTCCTACCATTTCTGTTCGCTCTTTCTCCCTTCCAACATACTGTTTATTTATTTCTCATTAAATTAATAAAAAAATACAATAGAACTAAGAAAAATGAATAACAAAAAAAACCGCTAAGATAATTAATAAAACATCTTCTAATACACATACTATATGATAAATGATTTACCTAAACTTACTACCAGTAGATGTTTTTTTAATAGACTATCTTTAGTACTCTTCGTATTATTAACTATTTAAATTCAACACATCATATTTTAATATTAATATCGAATAAATAATATTGTTTAAAATTATTAATTATACGTAAGATCAACAAAACCAAAATAAATGTTTTATTTAAATAATAATAATGTATTTTTAATATTATTTTCCTCTTTTATATTATTTTAATAATTAGGGGTATTTTGGTAATCTTTTATTTCTACTAATTAAACAAATTTTTTAAATTTGTTACATCAATCAAATCCTACACTAATTTTCATAAACTTTACTTCCAAATCTACTCTCAATTACTCACAAATCCACTCAAAAAAACAACAAAAAAATTACCCTCAAATCCCCTCAAATCCATTCAAATCATCTCCCCCAAATCACCTCCAAAGAACAAAGCCTAAATTTTTGTCATGATTATTTTAAAAAACATATCAAAATTGAAATTATAAAAAAATCACCTCAACTCATACAAAATTAAATATAAATCAATAAATTTAATCATTTAGATTTAACTTTTTATTTTTGTATACGACACGACATATCATATAATAGTAGATATACACTTAAACAATGTTCAAAATGTTTACTTCACCTTCAATTTAACATAATATTAGATACTAAAATATATAAAAAAAATTTAGAGAAATTAAAAACAAAAATTAAATTATATAAAATTCAAATTCAAAATTCACCTTTACACAAGACTATTCAAAACAAAATCAGAGGTGTGATTATAATATAACGAGTGTGATAATAACATCATCCAAATTTGAATTTCATCATCATTAGTCTATTATTATTGATAATAAAAAAAAGAGGGAAAAACCCTCTGAAATTATTTTCATAATACAGTTTTTATTCATAAATATTTTTTCTCATACTTAACTAAATACAAGTAATTAGGATTATTGTTTTGTTCTGAGGTGGGAAGCAATAGAAAATGGTCGCGAAAGTGATCCCAAAACGACGTCGTGGTGACGATGAATTATTAGAAACAGTCAGCTTCCATAATCCGCGAGGTAAACGACGGTGCCGGTTGGTAGGTGGCGCCATACGCCTCATTGTACTCATCGACATCGTCACCTTCCTAAAAAGACGTCGCACCGATCTCCCCTTTCCCCTCCCTCTCTCTCACAGTCCTAATTTGCCAAAAAGGAAGGTAATTTTCCCCCGATTGTTTTCCCTCTTTGCTTTAACTCCAATTTCTTTCCGTTATCAACACAATTCTCCTTCTGAACCGTACTTTGATTGTTCCTCTATATGCTTATCTGATGAGAATTGTGTGTTTTTAGTCTGATTGTGAAATTCGTTCTTTTGACCTCTTGTTTTTACATATTTTTGCATTTGATTAATGGTGCATGATTTTTAGTTAATTTTCTGTTTCTGGGTCTAATATATCGTGAAGTTGTTGTTAAAGATTATAGAGTTTATGGCACCCCGTGATGGCTTGGAATTTATGACTCCATGATTTTTTGCCTATGCGATCTGAACTTTTAAGGGCTCTTCGCGCTGTTCTTTCATACTTCAATTGATGTAGTAAATTAGTAATTACCCGCGATTTCTTTTTCTTTCTCAATGTAACAGCAATCTGGTTTAACTGGAGGAATGTTTTGTCGGGATGAGTTGTTTAATTTGAACAGGTGTACTGGTAAATTTTGCATGGGTACTAAGCAAATAATAGAAGTTTTTTTGTGATGATGATCGGACCTGGAATAGTTTCCTTCTGTCATGTCCTATGGGATTTTGAATTTTTCTAGGCCTTTGTGGTTTATTTACTATGGGCAATTTGTTATGGTTAAAACTTAGATATAAAGCCTTTGATGAGTTTGGTGTTGTTCTCCGATTAAAATTAGAGTTTCACCTCGGTAACATGTGCATTATGATTCGTAAGATAAAGCTTCAACTGTGATTGGAATATAACACCAAAGCACCTAAAAAAGGCATCCATGTTTTTTCAACCTGTTAGTTGATGTTATTTTTTCATTTCTTCTGTAAAAATACAACTATTGGTTTTGTTTTTTTTCACTCTTTTCTTTCTTTCCTTCAGGCCAATGGCATCTTCTTCAAACTCGTGGGTGAAGGAATATAATGAAGCACTGAAACTTGCTGACGATATCAGTGGTATGATTTCTGAGCTGAGTTCATTTCCTGCATCTGGACCAGAAATCCAGCGTCATTCATCTGCTATAAGGAGGAAGATTACTATATTGGGTACCCGGCTTGATAGCTTGCAATCTCTATTGTCCAAGCTTCCTGGAAAGCAGCCGCCCATGTAAGTGTGTAATTGTTGATTATTCATGTTAAAGAAGATCTTGGAACACTATGCATTGCATCTTCTAATACTTTTCTATCCCTGAATAACTTTTTTGAAGAAGTTTCCTGATATTAATAATCTCTTCTGGGGATGTCTTTAACATTGTAATATTATTACTAAATTCATTGTTGGGGGAACCAGTCTACAATACATGTATGCTATTAAGCCATATAGTTGTAGTAGAGAAGAGGCAATGCTTTCAATTACGCTGTGAAGGTGGATGATGAAGTTTGCATTACTGTTTTGTGAAGTGTATTTCACTTACTCGATGCAGATCTGAAAAGGAGATGAATCGTCGGAAGGACATGCTTGCAAGTTTGAGATCAAAAGTTAATCAAATGGCTTCCACATTGAACATGTCAAACTTTTCAAATAGAGATAGTTTGCTTGGACCAGAAGGAAAACCAGATGCTATGGCCAGAACTGTTGGCCTGGACAACAATGGACTTGTTGGATTTCAACGGCAAATAATGAAAGGTCATTTGATGAGATTGTTAGAAAATATATCGCTTGTACTCTGTTCTTTGGATCTAATAATGCTTTGCTGTTCAAGCAGAACAAGATGAGGGCCTTGAGCAATTGGAAGTGACTATAGCAAGCACAAAACATATTGCTTTGGCAGTGAATGAAGAGCTGAGTCTACACACCAGACTCATTGTACGTTTTCTTCGTGCGTTGCGTTAATTTTCATTCCTGTTTTTATGGCAATAGTCACTTCTAAAATGGAATCCTTTCCTTTTCATCTGCCAGGATGACTTGGATCAGCATGTAGATGTCACAGATTCGAGGCTTAGGGTAACACTCTTTTAGTAATTCTGTTGGGAGAAAATCCCTCGTTTAATCATATCGAAGCTAAATTATGCTATTTTTGACTTTTACTTACAGCTTAACTTGAACATTTGTGTTGTGAAAACAGCGGGTGCAGAAGAACTTGGCAATTTTAAACAAGCGAACCAGGGGTGGTTGTTCCTGCCTGTGCATGCTTTTATCAGTTGTTGGTATAGTGTTTTTGGTTGTTGTCATTTGGCTATTGGTCAAATACTTATGATGCCATAATAAATTACCCAACTTGTCAAGCTTCTGCTTTTGTCTTTGTTTCTAACGTGTGCACTGAAGTGTCATAACCGAGTTACCCCAGTTCCCTTGCTACTTCCTCAATGACATGGAATTTGTTGAGGTCGTGAAAGGCGTTGTATTGTAATTGACATATATAACTGTTTGTATATCGTGTGTTTTTCTCTTGTGAAGTTATGATCCTTATCTTTGCTCTTTTAGTCAAGCGATTGCCCGAGTAAGGGGGGAAGGAATGTATATGTCTTGCTATAGGTTCCCCATTTGCCCCCATTAACATCAAGTCACGTGTCTTCCTTACTTTGTTGTCCATTATTGGGAATCATCTTTGTCATAATATTTTGGTAAACATTGTTCCAAAACATGAAACAGATTGGTGATGCATCTGTCGCCATCTCATTAACTACTGATTTCTTTTGAGGATTAAAATTGACTACAAGTTTTTGTTCCTGATTGTATCCATCTGCAAACAGATTTCTCACCACAATTATTATTATTTTTTTTTCGGAAAACATTTATTGGAAATCATGTTTAAGCCAGCCTCAAGATGACAAATTCAACTGTTTGAACCACTATACAAGTAGGCCTTTGATTTAAAATGTGTGGCTTTGAGAAATAGGAATTGTAAACGTGTCACCCACCTAGGAATTGAATAAAATAACAAAACATGGATAGAGCCACATTGCTCAAATTTTGTCCCTATTATCTGGAAGATTGGCATGTAAGCTCAAGAAGATTTTCTATTTGCTTTATAACCTTCCCTCGTGCGCGTTCGATGGGGAGAAAAGTACATCCAAAGGTAATCAAATTAGAGCCTATTATAATATTCAATTGAACTTATTATATTTTGTATCTTATTCTAGTAAACAATTAAAAGACAACTACAGTTACGAGTGCATCTATTCCACTTGGAATTTTGCTTTTGAGCTGCACATACAGTCAATATCATATTTTCCACTTTTATTTAGCTTTCACACATTTACAAAATGTAATTTTAATTTCTGCTTCTAGTTTTCTTTAAGTCTAAAATACAGTAAAAAAATAGTTTTTGCCGTTTCCTATGCAAATTTTTTAAAAAAATAAAACAAATAGAAAACATATTCTCAACCTTCACGACTCCTTAATTTGAAAAGAACAATGCACACTGGAGAGGAAAGAACAACAAGAGAACGATATCTCACTAAATGAATTAAGCATCAAGATCATTGCACTACTGAATCATATAATAGTAATTAGAAAAATGAAAAGTGTAAAATAGGCAACTAAAAGAAGAGCTTTCGCGGGGAGGGCTTAGATTCAATCGTGTTTGAGGCCTTGAGAGAAGAAGGCACTGCCTTGCTTTGTTGGCCATCAGCCATTTTATCCAGCAGCTTTGCAGCCCTGGGATCTGTTAGCAACTTCTTCTGGAAAGACTGCGAGAAGCCAGTTGCAATAATGGTTACGTGAATCTCTCCAGTGTACCGATCATCAACAACAGCCCCAAATATAATATTAGCAGAAGGATCAGCCAAACTAGTCACCACCTACAAAAATTACACGTGTTGAGGACAGGATAGATACATAGAAAAAGGGAAGAAAATGTGGAAGTGAACTCTGCAACAATTGCAGGCAGTTATACCACACAAAAGGGCGAAATACAGCATTATATATATATATATATATATATATATATATATTATATCAATATGAAGGTAGGCTCATAAAGAAAAAGACCTCTGAGGGCTATCTAAAATTATTGACCATATGAATTCCACAGGCAACAGGAATACTTAATTCTTTAACATGTTATAGTAAAACAAGTGCAAAAACATCATGTTAGCAACAATTTTACAAGATAACAGGAATAACAAAGTGTTCCTCGGGTTACCATAAAATTCTTAAATACCTGAGACACCCTATTCACCTCCTGCAGGGTTATGTCCTTTCCTCCAGTGATATTATACACAACCCCGGTAGCTGACTGAATGGATGATCCAATTAAAGGAGCCAAAGTAGCCTGTTCTGCTGCTTCTTCTGCTCGGTTTTTACCAGACGAAACACCTACTCCAAGCATTGCAGTCCCAGAGTCTTTCATCACAGCTTTTACATCAGCAAAATCCACATTAACAAGTCCAGGTACCTTCAAGAAAGCAAGACCGTTTATAATGACGTTAAGACCAAAAAATGCACGGACATACCCTTAACATCAATACAAACCAAAATACCGAATTATGAAGAAGTAATCGAGTGATGACTCGGACACGAAGGAAAAAGTAGGTGCCTCTCTTTGCAAGTTGGTGATTTAATGGGATCAACAAGGCACTTAAATCAAGTTCTAGTGTCTGTACAAAAAAATGAATGCACCGTTTGCCGATCAACTCACTGTTATAATGTCTGATATTCCTTGTACTCCCTGCCGTAGAACATCATCCGCAAGACGGAAGGCATCCTGAAGAGGCATTTGCTCATCAGCTATGTCAAGCAGACGGTCATTTGGAATCACTATAAGTGTGTCAACATTTTTCTGCAGCCTCTCGATGGCTTCAAAGGCCTGAAGAAAATAAAATGAAAATTAGAAAGTTATTTGTAAATTTCAAATGAAAGACTACAAGTTTCAGATGAACCATAAATTCTTATCAGCTAGAGAAAATAAACTTAACAAATTATAGACATTGGATTACACACAACTTGGATAAAGAAACTATACAACGTGTTTGAAAAAAACGCTAATTTCAACAAAATGTCAACTCAACCTTCAGGTTCCCTCTATGAACGTGCCAGCCAACTTCCTTCTAAAAGGGGGCAAACAGATTTCCAAACGCACTCGTAATCAAGATCAAATACACCGCTAAGGAAGAAGATAGTGATATTTTTTAACATATTAAAAAAAGAAGGAAGTATTAATTAAGAGTAGAACTAGCTCAGTAATCACGTTCCCCAATAATGAGAAAAAAAACACCTGCCTGCAAGGATCTCTTTCGTCCTTCAAAACTGAATGGATAGGTAACAACCCCAACAGTCAGGTAACCTGCCTCTTTTGATATTTGGGCTACAACTGGAGCGGCACCGGACCCCGTTCCACCACCCATCCCGGCTGTTATAAACACCATATCTGATCCTTTAAGAGCTTCAGCTATAGCTTCTCTGGATTCCTCCGCAGCTTGTTCCCCCAAAAGTGGATTCCCACCAGTACCTGTATCTCTACCAGTACTTTGAATCAAAGGCCACCCCTCAATTTCTCAACAAAATCAGCAGAAAAACAAAACTAAACAGTCTGAACCTACAAAACAAATCACATCATAGTAATTTAGTACAAACAAAAACTTATGCGAGGAGAGTGCCTGACCTAACCCACGCGTTAGAACTTCTCCAATTTTAATAGCGTTCTCAGCGGTCGAATTTAGCAGTGCCTGAGCATCAGTATTTATTGCATAGAAATCTACACCCTGATTGCAGCAGAATTCAAAAATAGCATCAGCATTCTTCTATTGGTGACAGCAAAACACAAATCGAAGTAAATAGAATAGTGCCACTCTGGCTACAAAGTAAAACTGGATTCAATAAGGAGTATTATTATGCCATCCAACACACTCCTTCATATAAACTCTATTACTAGCTAAAAACTTGATAGAAACTAAAATTCTAAAGTATGGCTCATCAAATAAGAAACAAGACCAGCAAAATTTTGTTATCTTCAATAACTTTCAGCTAACAGTAAAGGTGTACTCAAAAGAGGTTTTACTGTTATTCATCTGAAACAAGATAGGTATTCGATAATGTGCAACAACTATAAAACAATGTCTCCACAAACAATAAGCAAACAAACAAAGTAGTCAATCGAAAATAGGAAGCATTAAAAAAATGACAACAATAGATATTTGAAATTGGGTAGCGAAGAACAAGATACCCAATTGGCCCACCTGCAAACCACTACCGATCATGCGGTTAACAGCATTGTTGCCGCCGCCACCGATGCCGACAACCTTAATCTTAGCGTTATCTACATAGGCGTATGAGCATCGGGGCGAGGCAAAACGACGACGTTGAGGGAGAATTCTGGTGGTTCTGGGGTTGAGGGAAAGAGAAGTTGTGAGTGCATTGTGGTGGAATGCAGAAGAGCAGGAGAGTGAGAGAAGGTCGTTGGGGCTTGTGAGGGGACGAAGCATCGCCATTTTTTTTTTGTTCTCTCTGTTCTTTTTATGTCCCTTTTCAGGGTTTTAGGGCTAAATGGAAAAATGGAAATTCCAATTCTCAGTGGATTTAGATTCCTTGGTTGGACTTCAATCCAATCCGTTGAAAGGAGGTTAGGTTATTTTATTTATTTATTTAACAACGGTTGACAAACCCACAAACAATGTACTTTCTTACATTGAAATGTTTTTTCTATAATTTTGTAAATTTTATTATTTTATTATAACGTAAATAATATTTTTCCTAATATAATAAAGTAAATTCTTAAGACATTAAATATTATTTTGGGACATTGTATTTTATTTTTCAAAAATTTACTATATTTTAATTACTGGTTATTTTTTTATTCTTTAACATTTAAAATAGAAGACTTAAATAAAATAGATATAATGGTTCAATTTCTTTTTCTTCTTTGATCATAAAAAAACAGTAATTCACAATAAAGTCGTACTAAAATGATATAAATTGTTTATTTTCATAATTTTTTTTAATCTATCATTTCAGTAATTTTAAAAAATAAAATGCACCATTGATGCTTTTGTACAAGGAAATAATTCATAATTGTGATAACTTTCTCTGCTAGGCTTTTTTTTTATTAAATTTTAAAAAATTTATTTATCACTTTGGATTTTTAAAAAAGAATAATTTATATTTATGTATTTCTATTAATAGATAAGTAATTTAAATTTAAATAATTAAACATTAAAAACTGTAAATTTAGGAGACGAAAATACAGAAACTCATTGGGCCGACAAACCCAAATAGTAGGCCCATAAGGACGTGGGTATAGTAAATTACAGTTAATGTTCAATCAGTGGCCATGCCATGCCATGCCATGAGAAGTGATCAAATAAACTCAAATTGAATATCAACAACAACTCAGAAGCTTCAGATCACTAATACGACGACGAATTACGGAACTGAGGGGTAATGCTGTGTCGTTTCGTTTCCGAATTTTCTTCATGCTATTTCTGTTTAGTTCTTCCATGAATTCATTTTCTGTGTGATCAGGATTAGGGTCCGATATGGGGTTCTCGGTTACCACGCTAGTTTTCGCAGTGATTGGAATTGTTGCGTCCCTTTGTACCAGAATTTGTTTCAACAGAGGACCTTCCTCTAATCTGTAATGCTTCTTCGTTTCCTTGAGAGACTCATAGTATCAGTGGAATAATTAAATAATTGCTGATGCTAATCTTATACAAATTCATAATCTCGCGCAGCTAATGGATCTGTAAAATTGTGAACTTGTTCACTGTTATTATTGTGGAAAAACGTCTCGCTGTTGCTCTGTTTAATCAAAAGCTTATTCTCATGAATTTTCAGACAATGCCTTGATAAATTTTACTTAGTGATGTATTTATATTTAGTTAGTTCCAAAGTAGGTTTCTAAGACTATGTAAGTTCTTCCAAAGGAAAAGAGATTGATTATTCTTGAATTTTGTTGTCTCTCTTTTTCTCTGTCCATGATAATTTCCTCTGTCAAATTATTATTCTCTGTGTGAAATAATATCTTACTACTCTGTTGCAGATTTCACCTAACATTGGTTCTTACTGCAACAATATGCTGCTGGATGATGTGAGTGAATGTTTGAATTGTTTTTTCTTATAGTTTTCATAAAGTTAATACACGAATTGGGACATGTAGCAGTTGTGTTCCTGAGCCTATTACTCTGGCAAGGCATTGATTAATTGGAAAAGGAACCTCTAAAGATTAAGGTTTTTTTTTTTTTCCCTTATGAATAACTTGTCAGGATGAATGTATCCTTAACCAGTTCGGTTGAAGGTGTCGCCATACCTGTCCTTTTGCTCTGTGTCCATGATGATACGGCAGATGGATTTGGAGTACTTTGTAGTCAAATTCCATGTCCTATGTAATAGCAGTAAACAAGTAGGAGGGGAATGGATGAACTATTTAAAATCATGATATGTTTAGGCAACCATGCCAGCGCATACCTAGGCCATTGGTACTTTACTTTCGTCTATAAAGTGAGGCATTTTGCTTCGATATTTCACACGGAGACAAAAGGATGGGAAGCTTTGGCTCGCCCTTGCTGTCAAGGGTAAATGGATCAATACCTGTGAGTAGTCTGTGAATTCGAGAGTTAAGTTGATGAAAAGTTATAATATTCTAAACGTGTTGTTTTGCACGAGGAATTTGTAGCTTGTGATAAAATTGAATGAGCGCATGTAAAGAGGACATTGTCTTCCTCAGTACACGGAATGGTTGCTGGCTAGTGTCTGACAGAATGTCTAGCATAATCAAGGGATGGTAGAAATGGCCTTTCCATGGATTGAACACATTGATTAGTTAAATTACATTTTCTTGGGGGTGGAGGGTAGTTCATATACCAAAATCTTCTATAGTTCTATCACTTTTATGAATAATATATGGTGAGTAATTTCCATAGACCCAAATATGCCTGCCTTGAGGTGATAAACTTTGGTCATTTAATATGATTACATTTTCCTTTGGTTCTATAGCATTTCTAACTGGCGAATAGCCATATCCTTTCTCATTCCATTTTTTTCTTTTCTTTTTGTGCTTACTTTGGTTCTTAATTTGCTTTATCAGGTGGGCGATCGTATATCTAGCACAGATGAAACCCCTCATTGTACCTATCCTGAGTGAGGGTGAATAGCTTTCTGCATAAACAGATGCCAACACATAAGAATGTGAGTCGCTGGTTGGAAGCTGGAGAGGAGTTGATTTCAGCTCTCATAAATCGTTAGTATTTTCTGTGTGTGGATTCTGTATGTATTCTTTTTGGACAGTGGCGTTACATTGGGTCTTACATGCTGGCATTACTCATGTTACAATTGTTGTATTCTACCCTTGTTCATTCCTGAAGTCGGTATAGTGGTATTAAGTATGTATTTTGGTGAAATAAGTTGATACAGGAAAATTATATCGTGGTGTTTACTACTTTCTAAAAGAAATTTGATGAGAGGATTTATTTCCAAAATCATAGTTCCCATCTTCACACGATCATTCACACCACCACAACATTGAGCTGGTACGTTTCTACTTGTGATTCTCTTTTTCCTTTTACGTCGCCAAATTTCATAAGAAAAAATAATTAGATATTAATATATAATAAGATACAGTTAAGTTTAAAAATTAGGGCATTTTTGTACATTGTGACATTTAATAGGAACCAATATGGTTGAAAGTTGCTTATATTTTAGTTTGTATGAGTCAAAATGGAGTATAAACATAAAAGAATATAATGACACTAAAAGAAACAAACATATTCAATATCCTAATATTTAAAATAAATGAGATCATTTAATATGTTATACTAAATACTCTTTAATCCGTATACGTAAATTGCTATTAAACTAAATCTTTTACTGTTTTACATCAAACTTAAAATTAATAAGTTCAAATGAAATTAAAATTAATAAGTTACACTGGGACTAGTAAAATATTCCCATAACACACTCAACAACGTCGCTGAACTCCCTGATGGATCTCTCGCCCGTGCCAGTACGCATCAACGGTGGAAAGAAGAGCCACGCGGCGGTGGTGATCACGAACCCCACAGTAATGGGTCCGGAAACGGCCCAATGCAGTCTACATTTATGGCCCAACCACTTCACCGCACCAAACTCCGCAACCACGCAAACCCCGTGGAGCAGAAAGAAGGACGTAACCTCCCACGTGGGAGAGACACGTGTGACGTAGTAGAATAGAAGCTCGTGCATCAACCCAGACACCAAGAAAGATGCCATGACGCCGAACACCGAGGCCCACTGGGGGCCCAATACGGTATTTCTCAGTAGCGATCTGACGGGATTGTATACGGTGTGTCGCAGCGTATGCGTTACTATGAGGTTCCACCTTCTCCCCCAGAAATCACGCAGCGAGGTTGAGAGATAAGGGTCATCGGACGGTAACTGTAGCTCAACGGAAAACGTGGCGTCGACGAGAATGTTGCAGAGTCCCATAGCAATATCGACAAGAAGATAGACAATGGCGCAATAGCTGGAAAGAACAAGTGCAGGGTGAAGTTTTTGTTTGATGGGTAAGAGAAAGAGTAGAAAAAGGAAGGTCTTGATTGGGAGAAAAATGGGATGAGAAGTGAGATTTGAATTTGATTTGGTTTTTAGGGTTTGTCTGATTGGGAGAGATGCAAAGGAGATGAAGCGAAGGAGGGAGTTGGAGTTTGAAGGAAGAGGTCCCAAATCGAAAGCGAAGAGGAGAAGTTTGGAGTTGGTGAGCCAAGTGATGAACAAGGCAGTGACACCTGTCGGTAGGACAGTGGTGAATTGAAGAGGTAGCATGGAGAATTGGTACAACACAGGTGAGAGTGACAGAAATCTGAACATTCCTTTGGGTAGCTTTGAAGAAATGAAATAACAGTAAGAAAGTGAGATTAGGACTGAAACCCATACCTTGATCATGTTCTTCATTTCTCCTTCCATTTCCATACATTTGCTTCTTTCCATGTTCGTCTTCTTTCTTCGATTCTAATCTCACAATCTTTATGTTTCTGTTTCTGAAATGTTTAAAAAATACCATGTCAAGTCAACTAAAGAAGAACTAAAGTATATTTATATTTAAAAATACCAATTAAAAAATTAAATATGTTTAGTCTTTAAAATACGGATTTTGAAATTAAAAATAATCTTTTATTAAAAAACATTAAGCTATAAACTCAAGGAAATGATACTGTTCCCGACTTTTACAGAGTCCAATGTTACGTGAATGAGACCATGACAAGAGCTGGTTACGTTTATAGAGTTTGTAGTTGTTGAAAAAGTATGTTATTATTTCTTCTGGGAGTTACGTGAAGAGAAGGAAGAGCACAAGCAAGGTTTACGAAACGCATGTTTCGTAAAATGTGATTTTGGGGAAGCAGGAATTTGATGCATGCTATGTATATGTATGGTTTATATAAAGTTAGTTGAAGATGATGCATGGAAAAGAGAGTTACGTAAGTGTAGAAGATGAGAGGTTATGTGATTGGAGTTTGGTGAAGCCGTGACTCCATACATGAGTGTTTAAAATGATAAAATTAAAAGTATAAAAAATGGTTGGTTTTTTACGTATGAGAATTTATAGAATGAGTTTTAGGAAAATGGATGGATTACGTAGGGACTACATAGATACATTTAACTTAGTTTAATAATTTAGATGGTTAAAAGTGGGTCTATCTGGGTGTTGAGTGGGTTTTGGGAGTGTTTAAAGAATAAAGGGGTGTAGGGTGTATATATATATATATATATATATATATATATATATATATATATATATATATATATATATATATATATATTTGGTGATTTTTTTTTTATTTGGTTGACATGGTTAAATATATACTCTTTTTAGGTGTTTGGTTGTTGCTTAGAAAATAAAAGGGTGTGTTTACTATTGGTATATGTTGACTATTTTATGTTTTGGTTGACTTGTTTATTATTATCTTGATAATTTCTAGCATATATGGGTAATGTCGTTTGATTGTCTGAGTATGATATTATTTATTTATTGTAGAATTAGATTCATGCGTTGTAATGTCTAATGAAGTTCCTGGATGAATGGTGAGAGTAACATTGATACTTATGCGATGAAGTTCTTTGAGGATAGAGTGATGGGGAGTGTATACTTGTTCAACGAAATTTCAAAAAAGTGGTATATTTCTCCGATGAAGCTCTAAGAGTGGTAGGAAATGGTGTATTTGTCGATGAAGCCTTTTAGAGAGTGGTGGAAAATGTCGTGGTGTAATAATATATTAAACTGTATTGGTCCGGTGAAGCTCTTTAAGAAAATGATGAGATGTGACACTTGACTTTATAGTTGTATGTGAGTAACTCGATGATGATCCAACATATAGTGAATGGTTCCAAACAAATTGAGGTATGAGTTGGTGAATGATAGAGGGAGTATGGGTGTTAATTAGTTACTTTGACAAAATAATTGTGTGGTTATTGACTGGTGAGTTTGAATTGTGATAGTGTGGTTGTTAATGATTTGATGATGTATGACGTATGTGATGTCATGTGATGATGTGTGTAGGTGTACGAAGATGTGTACTATTCAAAAATCTTTTTCTAAGTAGATGTTTAATACTTATGTATGTATATATGTCTTATTATTGTTAGCTCACACTAGCTTGTTGTGGTTGTGGTTTCTACCTGTGATGATCATACTTGTACGAAAGTAGATGTTGTTACAAATGTAGCTAAAGCAAAGTTGAGCAATGAGATACATGGGAGAACTATTAGATTTTAATTTCAATGCTAATAGTTTTGTGATGAGATTCTATGAACGCTTTATAGTTACATTTGATTTATATAGTTTTCTTAATTTAATTATAATAAATGAAAGTTTTTATGTAAATTGTATTTGGCAATTGTATGAGTTAAGTTTTCAATAGATTTTGTAAACATGTGGCATCCTAAAATTAAGGTGTTACATACAGCGAATAAAAGTAAAAAATAATTGTATAAAGGAAAGAATGTTGTTAAGAAAATACTAATGATTAATTTTTTTAAAAAATACACACATAAAGTAATATATTTATAATAATGAGAATATGAGTTGAGTTTAAATACAAGTGAACATGTAAAAATAACCCTACAATTTAAACACAATATATCTAATATTCTCCCTTAAACTTATGCATATAAATCTTATAGACTAAACTTGAACTTAATTTTTTGTCTTCGTTAAGACTTAATGAAAATATCTACTAATTGATCATTTGATTGACAAACTCAATCTTAATATTTCTAAATACAATTTTCTCTCGAATGAAATGATAGTCAATCTCAATGTGTTTGATTCTCTTATGAAAGATATGATTAGAACTTATAGGAAAAACAACCTAATTGTCACATAGAAGTGTCATTTGAGTGACATCTTTAAATTACAACTCTCAAAGAAATTGCTTAAATCAAATAAATTCATAAGTTATTCAGGCTATAACTCTATATTTTGCTTTTGCACTAGATCTTGTCACAATACTTTGTTTCATGATTTTTCAAGAGATCAAGTTACCACCAATGAAGATACAATACCCAGAAGTAGATATTCTATTAAAAGGAGATCATACTCAATCAACATCTGAATGACAAACAACTTTTGTATGGTTGTTGGAATCATACAACAATAATTTTTTAGGATGTCCTTTAGTGTACTTTAATATACGAATGACTAAATTCCAATTATTTTTACGAGAGAAAGTGAGAAATTGGCTTACCATGTAACGCCCCGGCAACTTACAGGGACTATTGACTGCCCCCACACATCACCACGAGACTTTCCAGTGTGCTTTGTCCTCACTCGCACACTTTCTGGGAATGCGAGTGAGGACAAAGCACACTGGAAAGTCTCGTGGTGATGTGTGAGGGTAGTCAATAGTCCCTGTAAGTTGTCGGGGCGTTACAAATGGTATCAGAGCCTAGCCTCTCCCAGTACGGTGTGGTTCGAGGACGAACCAAGCGGAAGCTGGTGGGCATGTGACACCTGGGCACTGACGAGGGCGGGGAGTGATCGCCGGTGCAAGAGGCATGGACAAGGAGCGGCTCCTGGCAGGCTTCCAGTGGAAGGGGTACATGGACGAATTGAACATACACCGGAATGAGAGGGATCTAGAGACTGTATAGGTATGAGACTATACAGTTGAAGGATAACTTAAAGGAATTGATTTGGCTACTCATATCAAAAAATGCATTTGCTTTTCGGTAGCCTAACTCATAAGAACTCCATGGTTAAGCGTGCTTAGCCTAGAGGCCGGGGCTTACCACACTAACTACATAGGAAATATTAGGATGAGTAATGATAAAGTAATTTAATTTCTCAACCAATCTTTTATATTGCTCAAGATCTAATATAAGCTCCCATGATTTGGTAGGAGTTTGGTATTAGAATTCATGGGTGTATCAACATATTTTGAATTCATTAATTTAGTTTCCTCCAAAATATCTGGATGATTCCATGTTGGTCATTGTTTGTAAGAACAATGTCATCAACATGTACTATCAAATAAACACATCTAGCACTTGAGTAACAGTAAAATATTGATCTGCCTCACTTTGAGCTATACCAAATTGTTGAACAACACTACTAAATTTTCCAAACCAAGCCCTAGGAAACTGTTTTAGACCATATAAAAACTTGCGAAGACGGCATATCAATCTAGAAGACTCTCCCTATGCAACACATTTGGAAGGTTTCTCCATATAAATTTCTTCCTGCAAATCTCCATTAAGGAAAACATTTTTAACATTCAGTTGATAAAAAGGACATTGTTGAAGAGAAACCATGGCTAGAAATAAATGAACATAAGCCATGTTTACTACTAAAGAAAAAAGTATCACTATAATCCAATTCAAAAAATTTGTGTAAAACATTTGGCCACAAGTCAAGCTTTGAGGTGATCAATAGTATCATCATGACAAACTTTGATAGCAAAACTCCACCTGCAACTGATCCCCAAATGGTCATGGGACAAACTCTTGAGTTCCACCATTCTAAAGAACACTTAGTTCATCTAGCATAGCCTAACGCCAATCAGAATGAGCTAAGGTATCATTGAAAAATTTAGGAATGGACACAAAAAAATAGACGAGAGGAAAGTATAAAAATATGAAGATAATCTATGGTAACGCAAAGTAATATAATATGGAGAGAGATTATGTGTAGAATGTATTCTTTAACAGAAAGTAATTAGAATGTCTGATTCAGTTGTCGAAGCCGGAGAAGAAAAAGTAGTTAGTACATGAAGTGAGTCACTTGGTGGTTGTTGAAAATGATGTCTTCGACTATAAACTTGAAGTGTTGGTGGAGGAGGAGAATCTGATAATGGAATAGGAGCAACTAGAGGATCAGAGGCACTAGAAATATTAACTATAGTAGACAGAAACACATAAGAAGAAGGACCCATGTAGTAAAAAGAAGATTCATTGAAAATGACATTTACAAAAATAAAACAATGATTAAAAGGAGACAAACACTTATATACAAACACTTATATCATTTTATAATTGAGTAAATCTTAAAAAAACACATTTGTGTAATCTAGCAAAAAAAAAGCAAATTGGTATGGATTATCAAAAGTGACAGGGAAAGAAGCCATTGAAAAAAAAAAAAAAAAAAAAAACCTTTTCCAATCAAAGCAACAAGCACCAAATCCAAAAAAAAAAAGAAAATTATTTCTCTAATTATATAAGATTGTGAAAGTAAAATAAGAATGGAAACACTACA
Source organism: Vigna radiata var. radiata (assembly GCF_000741045.1). Classification (NCBI taxonomy): domain Eukaryota; kingdom Viridiplantae; phylum Streptophyta; class Magnoliopsida; order Fabales; family Fabaceae; genus Vigna; species Vigna radiata. Next base: position 1,339,764 of record NC_028356.1, on the reverse strand, counting down.
ACATAATATAACATATTGATGAATCAATAAATTCGCCGTAAAGATTTTAATTTTTGATAAAATAAGAACCAAAAAAATTCTCTAATAAATTCAAACAAAACTCAAATATTGACTATAAAATCCTTTAGATTATAAATAGCATATTAAGAATATAATAAAATTTGATATAAAGTTAATTTCCCTTATATAAAAAATACACAGGATAATATATTTTAATATATTTATAATAATAAAAATATAAACTAAATCCAAATACAAATAAATAGATAAAAATAATATAAAAACTATGTTACCCTAATTAACATAAACACAGTACATCTAACAAATGTAAATTTAATAAACAATTTCAATTCTTCTTCATCTTATGTGATTTATTTGAATCTATTACTACCAACCAAAAGAAGGTTCTAAACAATCGAAGAACTTCCATCAGAGAAAAAGTAGTCGGGTATATTATGTACTGCACAATTGAAAATAACTTATGCAGCCTTTTTTACAAAAGAATAAAAGATTATTCGAAATAAAGACTGAAAAAGTATGCAACAGTTAAACAATGACTTCAACAAATATGCCCGCAACCCCTGTTTCCTAATGTTGAAAATTGTTAGTTAAGCTTAATCTATTCGGTGACTTGTTCCCTTGATCAGCGTATGTACAGCATGGGACATGATTGAGCAAAAGAAAAAGGAGAAAAATAATATGACTACTCTTCGAGCCAACCACACGAATGTTGGCTCGCATATACATAGTTAGGAGCAGCAGCAAAACCATTCAATCCACCATGTCCAGGTTGGGATCGTCCACTATGTCCAGAACTGCCACTTTTAAGGAATGTACGAAGTTCAGAATCCAAAGAACCTGTCTTCTTGATTGGATTTGGTTGTTGAGTGTGGTCAGGTACTCCATTAGCCATTTTATTTACAGCCTGCCTTTTGGCTGGTTTGGATTCGCCAATATGTTTTCTCTTCTTTCCTGACTTCTCAGTCTTGCCCTTTTTATGTTCGTCAACATTATCACATGCCCTTCTGTAGCTTCTGTTCTGAACATCACCAATTACAGATGCTTGATATTCTTCGTCATCAGTTAACTTTGATTTGTCAGCATAATTTCCACCGTTAGCATGAACAGCAGCAGCCAACGTGTCAGACTTAAATTTTTCTGTCGTTGACACTTTATGCTCGCTGCACACATGAGCATGCTGTTGGGCTATGACCTTGTGTTTTGTAGTCCAGTCAGAGCGGCTCCAGAGAGAGAGTACAGGTGGCCTTACATTCCTTTGATCCATTTGTCCATCATTTACATCAGCTGATCCAGGTAGATCAATTGACTGCGTAAAAAGGCCAGGAACAGGGAAAAAAAGGAAATACTGCCGTTAGGTTAACATGGATCAAATGAAAGAATAACTTCAATAGATAATAAAGCTGCAATGTAACATGGTGGGGATCCACTTAGTCTTGGGGTTAAGGCTTGATACAGTTTGATTACACCATTTAATCACTCTTACAAGCATGTACATCATAAATTCAATCCGGATTTAAAGTTTTACAGAAGATAGATTCAGCCGTAAATTTCCATATAACGTTGATAAAAACTTCATAGAATTACTCTGAATTATGATATGCCTCTAAAATGTAAACAAATATTCAGTATTTCATTATAAGAGTGATTCAATGAAAGATGCTTTAAATTATGAATTACTTTATAGATACTCATAAATTTCTATTTGGTCTTAAATTTGACATGCATGATCATCAAGTATTGTGACATGATTCGATGGTTAGAAATCGGTTAAATATGCCTTTTACAAATTATAAGCAGATCCACATCTTGAGAGTGAGTGCATGCAGGTAACAGAGACTAACCGTGTCTGATAGAAAATTCTTATCCTCCCATATAAGATTATAACGTGATAGCTTCTTATCAAGCCTGAATGACAACCAAGAAAAAATGGTGAAAAGGCAGAAAAACTTCAATAACGTAAATGGCAGTTCTACGGTAGACCATTGAGTAAGAGTCTTACCTTTGTATCTCTTGTGCTAATATAAGAATTAGGAGCTTTGGTTTAAACTCAAGGGCCTTATCTATATACTTGTTAGCCAATGCTGCATTATGACCAAAGGGAGGGCTGAGACGAATGATCTGGTACAGAAGAAAAAAAAAATTAACGTGTGCATTCGTTGCGAGGACATCCATGCACATCTTAACCGTGCAATTGAAAATTTCTTACCAATTGTGATCCTGTGGGTAACTCGGTTTGTTGGACAGTCATCCATTTCTTCTTTTCAAAACTAAAATCATTCTATATTGACAACAAAAAAAAAAAAACATTAAACTAACAAGGTAGTCAAGAGCAAAATCTTTAACTAAAGTTTAACAACTTTAATTACTAAATTACGTGAAATTATGATATTTTATTATAATCAGAACATTATTCTCCCAATAAACATGTATCTTTCATCTTTAACTATCCAACACAAACCAGAATCTACCTTTGTTGGAAGTAAATCATAGTTTCTGTACGAACATCTCTTCCCAGTCTCCTCAAGCCTTTTCTTCAAAAGGATGCTAAAATCATCAGCACCACATCTCAAGTTCACAATCTGAACATCATTAACCATGCCAATCAGGTATTTAACTTCAACAATTAGAAATAGAATAATAATGTCATGAATGGTCATCCACCAGACAGAACACTTTATGAGGAAAATCAGATTATTTTATTTTATGAAAATGACAGAAAAACAAGTCAAGCACACTGAATAAATTTAATGTAAAACAGTAGAAATGTAAAAACAGGTTTCAAGTATATTGCCTAAAATTGATCAAAAGGAAATCAAAATGGAATTTAACAAAGACCTTTGCTAACCAAAACTAGTGAGACCAATAACAACAATCAGAGAGAGACTTGTCAAAGACGGCAAGATTTAGTTTCCTTAAATAAATCATTGACTAAAAAAAATTAAACAAAGTTTGCTGACAAATCTCCTAAGAGGAACTACAAATTGGTAGAATGCAAACTCATCTTTTATCTGCACCCCATAATTGACAATTTATGATACTAATGCAGATGCTATATTTGAAATGAAGTGCACAAGTACAGGGAGGATCTACCGTATCACCATTCTGAACATACCAATGAAGTTTATCTGCGATCTGCATACATAAAGAATGTTCTTTCAGCAACTCTTGAAAGATGTATGATGACTATTTAACAAAGTAATACAGTAACGAGAACGAGAAAAGAAGAAAAATCGTATGAACTGAAAATGAGTAAATGCATTAGTTGCTTCAAGTACATATGTTGGTATTTATACATAAAAAATAGCTTGTTATTGCATGCTTTGCTAACTATACCATGTGTTAGTTAGTAGGAACTTTGCAAACTGGATTATATATCTAACAGTTCAGTATAACTAACTTCAGTTAGATAGTTACAACAACTATCATAGCATACAGACTATCAATTATTAATATGGATACGTAGGTAGAGCATGCAAACTAAATTTAATTGGTATGAAAACAATGAACATGATAAAAAAGTATGGTTAGATGTTCCATTGTTTTTTAACCCTTCCTTTTATAAGGAATTAGTGGTAACTAACGGTCACCTCCTAGATTATAAAGGTAACTAGCGGTCAGCTCCAAGATTGGCTAGGCTTTGGCATAAAGTACTAACTTAACAGCAACAACTCACCCCTCAAAAGAACACATCACATATTCCTAATTATTTATCATATTTCGCCACCCATTAAACTGAACACACAACTACCTCACTGTATCAGGTCTACCTAAGGTAGTGTTTACAAAAAAATTTTAGGCTTCTCTCTTCACCTTAAAAGGAGAAGTTGGACCAAACATTTTTATAAACTTATTATGTAAGACTAAAAGGAAAACAAAAAAAAAAAAAAAAAAAACTTTTCAATAAAAGCTAGGAGAATGACTCTCTACAAGAAAACTACATAAGACAACCAATTTCCTACCCCCCTCTCGTTATGCACATTTACCACCCAGCAAATACAGATTTCTCAGGATTTTAATTTTATGAACAGGTGCAAGATATACTTGTAAAATGTTGATTATATGATGTATAGCAGTTACCATATAGACCAGGTGCAAGATATATTTTCAGCTCATCCTACAGGAAATTCACTCAATGAAGTAGATTAAAAATTACTAAAATGAATAATCTCCTGAAAAAATTGGAGAAACTTCTGACCATGATCAATTTTATACAATATAACAGGAACAATGACAATACATCAAAGGTCAAAACTAATGCTCAATAGCCTATCTTACCATGTCATCAATGAAATGGTAATATAATTAGATCGATTAGTGTTAAGCTTTTAATTAAGTTTTAATAACACAACCTCTCAATGACCAAAAGCAGACCGACGATTTTGCTGATTTATCTACATCTCTAAACAAGTACTGACCAAAACCACCATAATGACAATGCAAAAAGAACAATATATGAAACTTTCTTTCTCGGGTAACAAATTCAAAGAGACCAGTCCTTAATCTGTACTCTTAGGGTAATGAAAGGTCAATATTACGACCTTCTGCCATGCCTGGTCCATGGCATGGATAAAAAGCTCACCTATCAAAATCTCAAACGTAGATGATACTCCCACACAGACTCACTTCACATCAATATGTGCCAATCATTACTACAATATACCTATAAACTAGCCTTCCTTTTTTTACTGCAATAAAAATAATTATAAATATAAGAAAAGAATTTAAAAAGTAAATCATTAAGCACCTTCCACTTAAATATCTGTTTCAAAACATCAGGGTCACAAACAGCTTTGGAGTCCTCAATGCTGCCCCCACTGAGCATGCTTAAAGCTGTTCGAACAGACTGTACATAAACAACAAAATTAACAATCTTAGCAAAAATTCCTGAGTGGGGAAACCATAGCAACAAACGTATAAAGTTGTGTACATTCACTGAATCTTCCAATTTCTCTGTTGTAATGGTCTTCTCCACAACATTTCTCAACGACTGACTATGAGTGAGCTTTTCAAAGACATTCTCCAACGCAGTGGATGAACTACAATGGAGGAAAACATCTTTATGTAAACAAGTTTTTAACATTATTTTAATGACAGCTTCAGCTCTTAAGTTTCAATATCATCATATTTAGGAAATAAGACAGACTTACTTCTTTTCCGAACCAGCATCCAGTGGAGGCAATTCAACCCTCAACTCTCCACTAGGCTTGACAGATGAGAAGTTAGTATTCACTTTATTTATCTGATTGCCCCATTTAATTTGCTCCGAACCCTCGTCCTTACCAACTGTAAGCTGGTTATATGTTTGCTCAGTGTCAGGAATTTCAAATTTCTTCAAAATTGGCATCTTATTTTCAGTCAAACACTTTGATGTTTCTTTTGAGTTTGGCTTTTTCGACATATTTGAACTAGAAATTCTCTTATCAGATGACTTCTTGCTACCAACTTTATCAGAAAACAGTTTTGCAGTCAGTTTAGATCCTGTAGAAGTGCTTTTGCCAGATGAGTTATTGGAGTGAATATTTTTCTTCAACTTAACTATCTTTTTAGTTGAAGGCTTTTTCTGCTCAGTAGTAGTATCAATTTTTTGATCAGTAGCTTTCATTTCGGGGAATTTTATATGATCTCTTACAGGAGTTCCAAGTTCAGGATCAATCTCATGATTTCTGGTCAATGCAAAAGTCAAACATAGTCAAGGATTAACTAGTTTAAACTGAAAAACTAAAAAGTTCACAACACTTACAAGCAATATATAAGAATACGGTTCTTTGGTAGAAGACCTTCCCAAGCCCTTAGTATATCATTGTTTTCAGAACTAATTTCTCTGAAAGAAGCAATTTGAGAATTGATTAAAATTATAAAATGAAAACAAGATACACATGATAAAATAGGACTCACCTTGGCAAACATTTACGATGATATGCCTTTGGACAACGTCTACAAACAGCAAACTGCAACTCAGGATCCATAATATTTTCCAATCCTTTACAGACACAACAATAATGAAGGGGACAAGTAAAAGGAATCCCATCAGCAATATTTCTCTCAAATTCCTCTGCAGCATCCTTAACCACCCTGGGAAGTAATTTTGCAACACAACGTGGATGATAAAAACGGTCACAGGTTGCAGAAGTACATTTAAAAACCTGAAAGGTGAATCCCAAAAACTTAGTTCCATGCATTACAAAGAAGATCCAGAACAACCATTTTTTACCAAGATTTGCTGGTGTTACAGTGAATAAATCACAATCATTACAGCATAGAACAGACATTGACGCAGGAGAAGTGTTTGACTCAGTAGTTCACATGTATACGTGGTTTGAGAAGAGGGATAAATAAAATACTACTCATGTCCAAGGTTAGTTTTCATAAATTGTCTACGTTGTGAGGAAATGAGAGACATGTCAGCATCCCTTAATAAGATTACTTTTGGGGTTGGGTAATAAAAAAAAAAGTTGCTTTATTTGTTGAAGAGAAAAGGTTGGAAAATGTAAAAGATTCAAAGGGCATGCTTAATTTTTTATTTGGATTTCAGTTCTACTACCATGGTTACAAGTCAATATAAAGTATTAAGCAACCGATAATTTGACTAACAACTAACAATTACAAGGAGGCACATCATTCAACCACATGAAAATAATAAATGATGTAAGCAAGAAGAAAAGCTATTTCCATTGCTATACCTCTACACTGTTAAGTTTATCAGAAGACCCCAGTTTGCCGCATGCAAAGCATTGGTGTTGACGATATTCACAATTCTTACAATAAAAGTTCTGGATCTCCTGCATAATTTTTCCATGGCTACAGTCAAACAAATTTCTTCCAATTATATGAAATGAAAAATGACAAGAAAATTATAAAAGGAAAACAATAGAGAACCATCATACATCAACTTCCTTCTGGGTAAAACCAAGAGAAAAACAACAATTTTCTCTACCAGCTTCCTCGGTAGCATGAAATGATCTCATGCACACGCCATCACAACTGCAATAACATTAAATAATTTCAAATTATGAAGAAAAACTCAAAAACTACTCCACAATACGGAGCAAATGAAAATTTCACGTAATTTATGTAAGAAATTTATCAGAATACATAGTAACCTCAGGTTCCTAACAGTATCTTTAGAATATATAGTAGAATCAATTAGTTATCTTATGAGGAAGCAATCTTAAGAGATGGTTACTGATTTTCTTTGTATCCTTTTTTATTGTGATTATGGCTCATTATATCTCGGCAGGATTTGGCTTATGCTGGATTTTCTACAGATCAAGTAGTTCATAACTTTTGTAAATAGAAACTTTACACATCATATCAGTATAGAGTATTATTATGCACAATCTCTATTCCAATAATTCGTAACAAAAGGTATGCTGTCAGAAGATACACAAGAGGACAGATACAGATTATTAAAGTAAATTAACCCATCTGAAAAATTAACATACCATATAACATTACCACCATTGTCACAAAGTGCACAAACATCCAAAGCATCCGTTTCTTCAGTCTCTTCATTAGATTTGTCTGTCATATCACTGTCAGTTCCACCAACAGGAAGTCCTGGCAGTTCAAAATCATTAACTTCCTGAAATAAAGTAGAAAAAATCATTAAAAATACACAAGGCTGGAATTAAATGCCTCAGAGAAATCATCTTCGATGATTGTAAAAACAGACCTCGTTAAGAAGCTTTTGACTCTTCAGTTTCTCCAAAACCACGAGCAAAAGCTGTATAAGTCATCATGCAAATGCATTAAAATGAAGCAAGCATGTTGGGAACAGTAAACAAGTCTTATCTAAAGAAAACAGGAGAAATTAAAAGAAACAGAGAGCTCAATTAATCAAAATTCCATTGCCGCATGCAAACTCTTATTGATGGAACAATATATGAGACCAAAACACCTTATCTAGTTCACTGTTATTACAATCCAGTTTCACGAACTATTCCTAAACATGAAATCCCATAGATACATCATCCAATATAAAGAACAAAGAAGGGTTATGTAGACCCCTTAAAATGAAATTAAAAGTGAGTCAGTCGGTACAAGTTATTGTTATATATTCTTCATCCCATCAACAGCGGAAGTCAAAGTTGTTCACAAACATAGTGCCATATGTGAATTCCATCAATTAACTTCCTCAATATGTAATTCCTTGACGGATACACTCCATTTAAAGCCTACTTAAAAATGTATTATCGTTTATCTATGGAACTAAATAATTTACTTAAACAAATTAAAGTATAGAATAAAATAGAATCACGAGATCTATACCTAGAAACCAAGATTGATAACTAGGCTATAATGTCAGATTCAAACAATACTTGTGATCATTAATTTTCATAAGATTAAATATGTTTTTGATCCTTTAACTTTTAGTGAAAATTAGAATTAATTTATTTTCAAAACTTTAGACTAATTTAGTCTCTCATCTTTAGAATTGTGTGAATTTAGTCATTTTAACCAAATTTTATTAAGTATATTTGATATTTCAAATGCATTTTTCAATTAAACATATAAACAACTCAAATACTACGATGAAATACACTTGAAAACGTCAAATAAACTTAATAAAATTTGGTTAAAAAGACTAAATCTATACATTTCTATAGTTAATGGACTAATTTCAATTTTCACTTAAAGTTAAGAGACCAAAAACATATTTAATACATTTCCATACATGTTGAGGAAGGAGACTGAAAAGCTATTTCTTTAATTTGTGTTTAACATGGCAATTTCTGTTCAAGTACGGATCTACTTGGGCACATTTGAGGGAAGCCACGAGATTTTTACAATTTGTTAATATAATTAGTATTTATCCCCTTAATATGAAATGCAATACAAAAATCAATCCATAATCTTGAGTCTTACCCCCCAAAAAATTATATATGTGTGTGTAACTGTGTGTGGTTACCAATTAGTCTCTATGTCCAAACTTTGTTTCTTCTAATTCATTCGTAATGAAAACATAAATTTAATATGTTGTGGCCTTGGTGTCATTGGTCCTGTGTGTTATTGGTGTATATATTCAAGAAAATTTTCTATTGTGAAGTTTACTTACTCTTTAGCAGTCTTAACATGATCACCTTAAGCAGGGACCAAAACACTCGCTCAATCAGATTTCAGACAAGTACAGGGACTAAATGAGTAACTAAGTCTTTACCTATACAATAATATTGCACCCACGACGTAAAATTTCTAGAATTGACAGTAAGAATACATAGAAAGGGAAATACAAACCTTGGACTTTGCTAAGACAGCATCCCTTTTGGAAGCTTCGCCAATCAAAAGCATGTGGTCCGATAAATCATGTTTTGAGGGCTTAAAACCGTAAGAACTAGATATAAATGTTCAGAAAAAAAGCAGTCAAGAAATGCACTTTCATGTACATTATTATCAGAATAAGAAAGTTAAGAAGAGGAAAAAATACATCAACTCCTTATCCTTGCTGAAGTCTTGCCAGAAAGATCCCACAGACATTTGATGCTGTCTCTTCATACTGTGGAGGAAGTGAAGGGTGACCAAAACAGTCCTTACTTCTTCTTGAAAACTCTTTCTAGGCTTCTGAAGGTTGATCCACCTTCCATCCTTTGCCAGCAAGAATACCTCGGGTCTGACATTGGAAAGATCAAATCGCCACGCCGTCACTTGCATGAAAGTCTTCAACAGCCCACTATCCGCATCCCCGTATAGAAACACCTTCTCTTTGCAGGCACCCGAGTTCTCAGAATCATTCCATTGAATTGGTAGCACAGCAAAAGACACAGGATTGTCCTCATCGTCTACAAGATGGTAATTCGACACAGAGATTGACTGACTCTCAGACTCGTACTCCTCTTCACCATCGGAATATGATGACCTACCCCTCTTCATCCCAGAGCCTTGCTTTCCACTCACACTACCCAAAGAAACAAAAAAAAAAAACACAAATCAAAGGAGTGTGTAATTGCTAATGATAATATACACTAAACAATCATAACCATTCAGGGTTTAAACATAACATCCTTCTCTCCCCATTCATCAGTCACCGTGGCCGCGGGTGGATGAATGTAACAAATTGCATGCAATAGTAGCAGAAATAAAAGTAAATAAATAAAAGAAGATTAGGAAGAAGAAAAACCCTAGATTCTAAAATCGATAAAGAAAGCGATCATGTTGAAACGCACGAGAGAGGGAAGGAACAGCAGAAGCTAGGAGTGAGAATGTCACTGGGGTTAGGTTTGAGAGTTAAATTAAAACCTTTTGAGAACACTTTTGGCGCTGCTTCGATTTTCGCAGAAGTTGCCGCGTCACTATTCTTCTTCTCAGTTAGAGAACGCCACCTGTCGCAAAGAACCATTTTATAGAGATACGACTATACGACTATTGTATAATACAAAACAAATAAGATAAAATTAGGATAAGATAAGAAATAATATCTTTATAAATATTACGATAATACAAAAGAAATAATATCTTTATATTTATAATACGATTACTGTGAAAGAAAACAAATAAGATAAAACAAGATAAGTTTTAATATTTTTCATTAATGTTTTTAGTATTTAAACAAAAGAGATTAAGATATTTTTTTTCTTTTAGATATAATATGATAAGTTTTATCTATTAATTAGTGTAAAATGAAAATAATAAGGGTTGCATTGATTTGTTTTCATATATTAATTCGAAATAAATATGTAATAGTTCTTTTTTAAGGAATACAAATTTTTATTTATTTTTAATTTATGAGAGATATTTATGTTTTAAAGCATTATAAGGACTTTCAGATACTTATATCTTTAGCTAAAACCGTGTATAGACACCGAATTCCTTAAGATTTTTTTTTTCAATATTGAAAGATAAACATATTATTTATCGATATTTTTATAAATGAGACTACAAAATATTTATGTTGGAATGGAAATTACTGTAAATTGCGTAAGAGTCAAATTATTAATCATTTAAACAAGTTTAAAAAAACATATTTAACCGTCTTTGTAGTCTTTCTTATAGAATTGTTGAAATTAGTATGCAAAAAATTTGATGAATAAATTTAAGATTAAATCATGACAAAAAAAACATAGTAAATACTGATGATAAGATACGATTGTACATTTAACGAAAGATTCTATTTATTATTTTGTATACATACATGTTGAATTTTGTATCTTTGGTTAAATTTTTATTTTGAATAGTTTTTGAGATATAATTAATGTTTAGTTTTAGGCTATAGTAATTTGAAAAATAGTATTGATTTATCTTGAAGAAGTACAAAAATCGCGAAGTTCATTCAAAAGAAATTTAGATTCTATCAATATGATTTTGTTTTTTTAATGTGTATATATATATATATATATATATATATATATATATAACTTTTAATCAAATTTGTAAAGTTGGTTATAACTTGTTATGATATAATTAAAGTGACGTAAAAATTACTTGTTTGATATGTTTCTATTTTTCATACAATATATGTTGACCATTTTTATAAAGAAAGAGTAAAAATATTAAATGTGTTTTAAAGATAATTTACAAAACCAAGTATAAGGGAAAAAAATATAATTTTTTAAAGTTATCTTATAAACTAAAATAAATTAAAAATGTTCTAAGAAGAATATTAATACAAAAACGAGCAGAAGAATGAGATAGATACATCTACACTTATTTTTATTCAAACACTAAACTCAATAAATTAAATATTTTCTATACATATAATGTATTCAAATAATATGAGAATTTTCATGAAAATTGAGAATGTTACGCTACACATGTTACACCACGTCCACTATCACTACTTTGGCACCAACAAACAAGGGAAGAACAACAAATGTTAACATTTCCAATCAATTTTCTAAAAGAAATAACAATAAAAATAAAAAATATATAAATATAGAAACATTATATATAATCTTATCATATATAGAAACATTATATAGAAACATTTCTAATGAATGAAAACTTATTATATTTTGGTTGTGACATGAACGTAACGAATGACAAAATACAAAATAGAGTAGTGTGAATTGATCACATTCATTTCTCTCTTTCCCTCTTAAGCTTTATTCATTCTGATCCCTCTGAATAAGCATGCATTCCTCTACTATTCACATCTACTATTCTATAGATTTGTATACATTCGTAACCTCTGTTTGAAGGTTGAGGCATGGTGAAAAGGCATCCTTAAGCTTTGCAAAAACATGTAGCAGACATCATGTCATGCAGATAGAGGACTCATAACAGCTCATCTGCTGCAGCAACGCCATCAGACTCCGGTTGTGAAGAGGCTGTGCTGTCAGAGGTGTTATCATCGATGCTCAAGTTGGAGAACTCGCCGCCGATGGAGAAATTTTCATCTTCTCCGCAAACCGAAGGTGCTGGAGATGCTTCAGGTGTGGTGGTAGTTGCAGTGTTTGCAGGTGAAGGAAATGAATTTAGATCTTCAGTCTGTTGTTGAAGGCTCCAATACATTATGCTAGCTATAAGAGTGAGTATCATCTTCTGGTTAACCTGCCATGAGATCAAACAAGAAAGAGTGAGAAGCACATCATAAACAAAGTCAATCCAGAATGTATCTATTTGTTGAATAAGCTTGCTTCTCTGGAAACAGAATCATATAAAAAGGTAAAATGCTACTCAGTTCAGCTAAAATTAAATTATGCAGTTCAGCTTTTTTAGATGTTACATGAAAGAAGTTTTCATTAAAGTTGAAGGGTTTCGGTTGATTTTAACTCGTGGGAAAAGTTGAATTCATTTTAACTGACATGTTTCTCTCTTGTGATATGATTAGTGCTTGTTTCTCTAATTACTGTATTTGTGAAAAAATTGATTCCAACAGTATGGAGTGGATAAAGTTTTGTTGCAACCATACCTCCATAATATCCTCAGGTAACAAAAAAATGGAACAACCAAGCTTTCTTGCAACACTGATTGTGTAGGTGGCATTCAACCTCTTCTCATCCTCTACAACAACAAATTAAGCAAATTTGGAAGGGATCAGAAAATAACAAATTTATTACACTGTATATACAAATGACCTGTCTATATATACATCCCTATATATATATCTATACAAAATGGTAACATTTGGAAGGAATCATACCACTTTCACCCTTGGTGACAAGGTTCCAATTGACAAGTCTGGGCTCAACAGCACTCAGAAGCTCAAGGAAAAAGAGACCACTTGACAAGCTCTTGTCCTTTAGATAAGTTGGATAAAAAAATGTGTCACTACTAGTAAATCATCATCTATAGTTCTGTAGCAGAACATTGATATTAACAACAAATAAACAGAATTTGTTTTGGAGAAAACCTTGAAGCTCTCTATTTGAGAAGTTCTGCCACTGCTCTTCACTTTTCTGTTTGCCCATTTCAGGATATCTGCATCCCTGATCTCCTTTCCTTGGGAATGAGATCTCAAATTTTTCAACAGTTGAAGCATAGTAAACCTCATCAGCTGCCACAACAAAGCTAAAAAGCGAAACATAATAGTTTAGACCAAATTGAAAGCTACACAGATATGGTCATAACATTTGTGTGGAAGCTTAATGAGATGAAGATATTACCAAGAATAAGCTTTTTATTTCCTTGCACAATGTCATTTCCAGATACATTGACTAGTGAGAATCTCAGTTGTGTACCAACTTCTATGACCTGATTGCAGTTCTCTACTTTTCTGAAGGGCATTCTGATTGGAGGTTTTGTCGCCTGTTTCCAGTTAATTGATCCAGGAAAAATCTTGTCTAACACCTCTAAAAGTACCCACCTACATGCAGAAAGTAAAAGAAATCAAACACAGTGAATTTTTTAAAGTTGGATATCAAATTCACATTCTTTTTCCCAACATGGGATAGCAGGAGAATTATGTAAGTTTATTAAAAAAGAGAGCAATTGAAGAACTCTAACATACAAGTGAATAAATATCTACCAGGTAGATCTTTTGGTCATTATGTTTTGAGACCCAAAAAATTTACAGTTTTACACATATACAAGGCTTTCTATTTTGACAAAATAATAAATACAGTTTAAGAAATGGAACACATACCCATTTCTGACATCCTCAAATAGATTATTTACATGTGTAGAAATTCCAAGACTGTTGATCCACAATCGGAAGCATCTCTCTTCTCTAGATGTTTGCACATCCTCAGTTATCATCTCAGCATAGGAAATCTTTTTAGTGTCTGTAGACAGACCACTCCTGCATTGTGTAGGGCCATAATTAAATAACTACAGCACTTAAACGGAAAAAACATATCCAGAACTTAACATATGTTATGCTGCAAAATCAAGGAAAAGGAATCCTCCACTAAAGAAAAGTGCATACATGCATATGGGTATTTATTGAAATTATCAATTAGTCTGCATAGAATTAACTAAGCAATTCATTTCATACCTGTGATGAAACAGTTGTGCAACAAATGCAAGATTCAAATTCGAAGTACCCTCAGCAACATCCCTCGGGGCCAAGTATCTTTTGCAGCCCATTTTCTCTGCATGATCAATGACCATATTTGCCCTTTCATTGGCATCCTTGGTATCCAAGGTGGCTGGATTGCAATGTTCAGGAGCGAGGACATTAAGCAGATAAGCATAAGCCTCTCCATCCTGTAAATAAAAGGGTGTAAACAAATTAGAACAGTGGATTGATAATAGCTTGATTCGATTTCAGTTTATAGAGGAATAAACCCTCATGAGTTATAGCACTATTGGCTTAGAATCTGGGAGTTGAAGAAATCGAAACTCAGCTAGAACAAACACAAGAAAATTTGGAATTGGATTGTTTGTGGTGAAAATCCTTTTTAAAATGTATTAAGCAATATGACTAAGGCATCTAGATGTCAATTTATTCAAGTACAAATGTCCTAAGGCATCTAGATGTCAACGTATACTATTTCCAAGATTTGAAATCCTAAATACCGTTGTACAAATTTAGATGTATCATTACTCAAAATACTAAACTAATCCTCAAATTGCATTTATTTAGTTGTACTCACTCTTAAAGAATACAAAAATAATTACAAAGAAAATTAACAATTCATAAATTAGTCAACCTAAGCATAAAATGCTATTATAGACATGCTCAATTACCTTAACATCAGAAGAAAAATTTCTGACAGTTTTCTCGTATCCTGCTCTCTGGAGATGAAAATTCATCCATTTTAGTAGAACCTTTTCGGGAGACAAATTAAGAAGCTCTTCGATATCCTGAGACAACAACGAAATTTGCAATGAATGAAACATTACAATTTGATTTGATTGCAATGCAAATATATATTAAAGAAGAAAAAAATGCATTTCCCATTACCTCACCGTCATCAGCCAATTCCACAAGTTGAGGTGTCTTCTTAAGGTTGAGATCAGCCAGCAGCTGAATCTGAAATCCAAGATAGTGGGAGCAAAAGTGAGAACAATGACTAATTGATCATTCCACAAGACAAAATATCAGCAAGGGCAGCAGGAAAACTGATTTCAACATACAAACAAATTCAAATAACTAAGCTAAAATTAAATTAATGATATATGCAGTTCGAGTATTTTTACCTTTATGATTTGGGAAATCAACCCTAGAACAAGATGAGGCTGCAACAGAAACAACCAACAGAAATGTGAGAAAGACTAAGTGTTAGGAACCTAGGTAAATGTCTATAGAGAATTTACGGGGTGCAGACTGCTAAAACTTACTCTTCCTTCAACCAAATCCTGTGCACCAATGTTAACCACTGTGCAGCCAATAGCCTTAGCGGAATTGAGGCATAGGGTATGGTTCTCGTTGACCTCCCAAAGACTAGGATTGCGTTTGCAATTGATGGCTCGCTCATCTATTGTACCAGGAACAGCAACATTGATGAGCTTACTGCATCAAACACAACATGTAACAATATCAATACATATTATAGATTCAGACACACGTAAGTAAAATGCAATAATCAGCAGGCCCTGCTTATATACCACAGAAGAACGCCATCTTTTGCAAGATCAAATATATCATTTGAAGCTGGGTTCAATGGAAGATATTGCTTCAAAAATGGATCATCACCAAGATAGCTGTTTATGTGGGCAACGTAACAGGCCTTTTCTGATTCACTGATTGTGTGAAGAAGGGTGGTCACAGTATCCTTGAGGAATGACGAGGAGTGCCTCCTACCACCCTGTTTTGCAGTAGCTTGGCTTTGCAAATTCAAATATGACTGCATGGAAAATGTAATCAATTAGAAGGTTACATTCATTATATTTAATGTTGTTATATGGCACACCGACTGTTTCATTAATACAACTAATTCAGACATCATCCAACTGTTTCAAGTTCACTACTTGGAAAAAAGTTCATAATCTAGTAATGTTAAAAGAAAGAATCGAAGGTACCAAACCACTAACCTTTAAGAACATTTCAAAATCAATGTCATTGGTAAAATCAGTGCCTGATTCCCCCAAGATCCCCCTAATCTCATCCTCACTGTACATGTCTCTGAATGCGTTTACCTTCACCATCAAAGGTGGCAAATCTCCGAATGTAACTTTACCATTCTGATTCTTAAGAGTCATAAACTACAACAACAGGAAGAAGAAGGTTCATATAAGGGGAAAAACACAAGCATGAAAGACCTCAAATTTAAAAGAATGATGAAATTTGACCAGAAGGCCCATTACAGGGAAGCAATGAAATGAACCTACTTTTGATTTCAGGCTGCGAAGCTCAACCTGCGTAAATTGGCTATGAAGCCATTGATCGGAGACAATAACACCTTCGAATTTAGACATCTTGAAGAATCACTAACCAAACCTACAAATTGTATTGTATCCCCAAACTACAAAAATTACCCTTGCAGCACAAACAATACGTTTATGCCTGGTAACTCAACAACCTATTGCCTGATGCAATGCTACACGGTCGAATTCAAATATAACGACCAAATCTACAACAAAACTAAAACAAGAAGCGGTCTATCTCCCGGACTCACCGACCTGTCCAACGTTGTCCTGACAGATAACAAAAACAAAAAAGATAAGCTTAAAAAGGAAAAAACAGAACACTAATGCTAAAACAGAAAAAAAAAAAAATAGTTCGTTAGATTAGTTATTGAGAAAACCCCATGACGTAAAAAACGAACAGAAACTCAATTCCATCAAACATATCAAAAGGGTACAACGCATTTCACATCTGTGTAATGTCCCTATTTTTTTCTTAATGAACTGTTATAGGTATTCGGTTAATTACCCCTTTCCCCAGACAGCAAAATTGAATTGGGAATGTTGAGATGGAGAAAGAAGACATGAAAGAGAAGAAGTTGAGTAAGAACCACGCAGACGGTGGTGGTACATGCATTGCAGTAATTGCATTTGTCAAGTGAAACTAATAATAAGAAATACCCACACATAAAAATGATGTATAGGTTGTTTTAATGTTCAACTACCTTTTACTGTTTCACTCACAACACATTGAATGAAGAGAAGCGTAGGAAAGAGAAGAAAGGATCGATTTTTCTTAGTGGGTAGGCAAAGTGACAGAGAAGAGAAGACACGGTGAGACTCCCAAGTCCTGTTACTGTTTTGTTTATCTTTTGTTTTGGTTCCACGTTGGGCGCGTGAGGTAACCGTGAGAGTATGTGTATGTTTTGAACTCGCTCTACCGTTCGAACACGTCGCAGTCTTGGTGTATAGTTATTTTGGTGTTTTGTGGAACCGACTTTGATGTCGTTTTTGTTTTGATCTGATCTGATCTCACCGAAATACAGCCGTCAGATCATCATGGCTGACATGTTCATCGTCACAGCTGTGTGTGATTCGGTTTGGGCCAATAGAAAACCGCATTACGCAACATATATTTTATATTATTATTATTTTTATTATTATTATTATTATTAAATTTTTAATATATTTAGTCACGTTTCTTTCTATATTCATATTCCATCAGATCCCGTGTCAGTTTCTTTTGTTACTTTTCTTTGAAACATTTACGGTAATATAAAAAATTGACCACTAACAGATTATGAATTTTTAATTCTTTTAAGAATGTAGGAAGTCTGATGTTTTAATCAGAAATCTTTTGTTAATCTTTTGCAGGAAACAATAATTAATGAAGAAGGCGAATGATGTTTGCTGTAAAGTTGGAGAAAATTAATTTTAAATTGCTAGATATAATTTAAATATGTTTTTATTTTTTTTATTAATTTATGTGATGCAATCGATGATTGTTTGTTACGTCATTTAGAAGTTTGACTTAATCACATCATACCGATATACAATAGATTAAGAAACATAGTTAATAAAAAAGAATTACATATCATGTTTAGTTAGATGTTGTGACCACTAAACTAGGTTTCTAATCTCTAATGTTAATACATTTGAAGATAGGACGAGTAATAAAAACAAAGTTGAAAAGAAATATATTATGTGATGTCATAAATTAATTATTTAACAATCAAACGTGATTATAATTATCACTTCATGTGAGATTATTTAAGGATAGAAATAAAGAAAATATTTCAAAAATTTACCTCAATTAAAACTTTGATTAGAAACTAAACAAATTTAAAGCCCTAACGATATTATTTCAAAATTTTCATCACCGTTTGATTTTTAAAATACACTTGAAAAAATTGAAAAAAATATATTTAAATTATCCTACATTTGAATTTCTCATTCCTAAACAATTTAAAATTATTAAATATAAAACATATACAAAATTAAATTGTAAATTTCAATAATATGTGCTCCCACAACACCACATTCTAATTATTTGTTTTCTATCTTAATTATATATTTATCGATAAATATCAAATTCATATTTTTTTACGCGTGGGGCCAGACAAGAGTATCTTAAAGAGTAATGGGTCTTTGTTTTCTGTACCCCAATATTACTAATTGCACCTTATATTAAAAAAATAAATTAAAACATCATTTATTGCTACACCATGTCATTGACGCCACTACTGCCATCACATTTCATGCACTAGTTTGACGGCTCAAATAAGAGATTTCACAAATAAGTTCAAATAATAGATTTTAGGCCTTTTTTTCCTGTACCACCTCTTTTTTTTCAGCACTCCCATAAAACTTGATATCTCCATTTTATCCTTTATTAAATTATAGTAAAAACCCTAAATTATAATCTTCCGGTATCTCCTTCCTCTTCTTCCACGTGTGCCGCAAAACACCTCCATTTCCATCTTCAAGCTTCTTCATGCACCATTCCGGATTGCTCAATCCGGAGAACATTCGTGCACCAATGGTATGTGTGGAGGCGAATGGAGAGCGACGCTTCGACGGAGTGGCGAATGCGGAGGGAGTGGAGGAGCAGCAGCAACGCCTAATTTCCGGCGATGAGAAGGTGTTGCAATGTATATTATGCCATTGCCTAAGATCGTTTGGTGTATCTTTTAGGACACTTTGATGACCCTCAAATGAAGGTTTAGTTCATCTCTACCAGAAATAACAAGAGGTCTATCACTCCTTTCCACCCAAACTTATTAATATGTTTTACAATAAATGTTTATTCTTAGAATAAAAAGTCAAAGAGGAAAATCCATAAATAAGTCGAGACAGATACTGTGAATTACTTGTTTCTTCATGCTTTTATAATATAAAACACTCATTTCATATTAGATAAATTAAATTTTAGAAATCTCTAGCTTATTTTCAACTTGGTATGCATTATCATCTAAACACTGTGACTTGATTGAGAGGATAGATGGGTTAGAAAAAATTAAGTTCATTCCTCCCACACAAAATTTGAAGATGTAAAGGAAATGTGAGAAAAAGAAGAACATAGACTATGTGATGAGATTCTTGATTTACAAGTTTTTGTTTTCCAACAGAATTGAAATTGAACAAGAACAAGTGCATGAAACATTTTTCAGTCATGCCACTTATCCACCCATTTATTCTGTTGCAGTTTTAATGGCTTCTTTTTCAACACCTCTAACCATATTCACAATTCATTCAAGCTTTCCTGCAGTACAAAAATCCTAAGCCAATTCCAAATAGCATTCCACATCCATATCCTATAACCACTGGTTCCCATCCAAATCCAAATCTCTCTTTTCCTCGAAAATTTGAAGATGGAGATTTTTGTTCAGTGTTGTTGCACTTCATTGATAATGGGAACCCACATAATCCCGAGTTTCCTAAGTAGGAGTCATTTGAAAAAGTGTCCAAATGTTTTCCTTGAGGTATTTCTCCCACAAGATTGTTACAGGAAAGATTCAGGACTCCAAGGAAGTTCATATTGGCTAATTCTATAGGAATCCTACCGGTGAACATATTTGAGGAGAGGTCTAATGATTCCAAGTTTGTCAAATTTCCAATGGATTCGGGAATAAGACCACCAAGCCTGTTATGCGAAAAGTTGAGTCCTTTAAGAGCACGTAGCTCTCCAACTACATATGGAATCTCTCCTTCAAATTTGTTTCGGGATAAGTCAATGATTACCAAGTTTTTTGGAATTTTGTTAAATGTCACAGTTATCGCTTTTGTTGTTACACTTACAAATTCTTGAAGCATTTGATTCATGTATAGCTCATCAAGTGTATATTGAGTAACATTCTTCATGGCTTGAAAATTTTGTAGATAGGTTTTTGGTATTGGACCAGTGAAGTAGTTGGATGAGATATCAAAAATTAATAAACTTGAAAATCCATGGTTTTTCTCTAAACTAGGAATGGGACCATAAAATTTGTTGACTCGCAATACTAGCACTGCTAACATTGGTAAAGTTTGAAGCCAATGGGGAAATTTATCCTCAATTTGATTGTTGCCAAGATTCAAGATCTCTAGATGTGAGCAATTAGACAAAGATTTTGGCAAAATACCTTCCAATTGGTTGTCATTAAGATTCAAAACACCAAGCCCACTATCCATTGAGAAGTTACTTGGTAAAGTGCCATTTAGCTTATTCCTTTGTAGATCCAAAACCGCAAGGAATTTCATGTTTGCAAGACATGGTGGAATGGCACCTGTCAACTTATTGTGGGACAAAATGAGAGCAAGAAGTGAACTTACATTACAAATTGAGGAAGATATGCCACCAGTGAGTAAATTGAAACTGAGATCAAGGATTAAGAGACCGGAATTCCTTGAGAGTTGCTTCATTGGAGCAATCAACATGTTCTGGGATAAGTTCAGAAGTAGTAGTGAACTCATTTCCTGCAACCATTCGGGCAGTGTTCCATTCAATTTGTTGTTGGATAGATCAAGTTGTGCCAACATTGGGACTTTTCCTGATAATTTTGGAAATTCGGTTAAACCCATAGAAGATAAATACAATCTATCCAAGTGAGGAAATTTGTAATTGTCGTCGGTGAAGAATGAACAGTTATGAAGATCACTGAAGTTGTTTGATGATAAACACAATCCAGTTAGGTTTACAAGGGAAAAAATTGATGGTGGAATGTTGCCTTGTAGCTTGTTGTTGCACAAATACAAAGACTTCAAGAATTGTGACGAGATTGCACTTATATGTCCTGTGAACCGATTATCTGACAGATCCAATTCTAGCAAAGACGGCAAAGATAAACACCAAACAGGAATTGTCCCATTTAGTAAGTTGTCATTCAAGTGTAAGTCAGTTAGGTTTGGAAGCCCTGTGATTTTGTTGGGTAGAGGGCCCTCCAATCTATTATATGCTAGATTCAAGAAAATGAGGTGTTGAAGATTTAAAAGTAAGGAAGGAATTTGACCTCTAAGTTCATTCTTAGCAAGTATCAAAGTAGTGAGATTATGAAGATTTGAAATTGAGGATGGAATTTGGCCACTAAATTCATTCTCCGAAAGATCCAAGATAACAAGATGTTGAAGATTTGAAAGGGAGGATGGAATTTGGCCTTTAAATTCATTATATGAAAGATCCAAGTAAATAAGATGTTGGAGATTTGAAATTGAGGATGGAATTTGACCACTAAATTTATTTTTTGAAAGATCCAAGAAAATTAGACGTTGGAGATTTGAAAGTGTTGATGGTAGCTCACCTTCTATATTGTTATGACTCAAATCTAGTTTTTCAAAACTGTTTGACTGGGGAAAGACATTTGGGATTTGGCCACTGAATTGATTCAATTGAAGATCCAAGAGAGTTAAACTCGGAAAGGTTAAGAGGGAGGAGGGAATTGAACCGTTGAGATACATGTTATGTGAGAGATCAAGAAAAGTAAGATGTGTGAGGTTGGAGAAAGAGGCTGGGATTGACCCCTCAAACTGATTGGATGAAAGATCCAATATAGTGAGAGAAGCACCACTGCAACTCAAACTGGGAAGATGCTGGCCACTGTAACTATTATCTGACAAGTGCAATTGTTCAAGTTTTGGTAAGCATAAGATGTCACTTTTCAAGTTTCCTTGAATACTAGTGCTTTCGAGACTAAGACTAACCAAAGAGGTAGACAAATTGAGTGGACTCATCGAACTCAAAGTCATGTCTACATGATCCAAAATAAGCTCCTTTAAAAATGTTGCATTTTGGAGGAACTTCTTCCAACTGTTTTCTTTCCACGTTAACAACATATTATGAGAGAGATCAAGTGATTCTAATTTGGAAAGTTGTGATATTTGAGAAGGAATTTCACCTATAAGGAAAGAATTTGACAAATTGAGGCGTGTAAGGCTCACCAACCCATCAAAGAGGGATGAAAGTTAAAAGGTGAGGAAAAAATTGGAAGCAAGATTAAGTGATTGGAGATGAGAAAGATGAAAAAGAGTATTATTGGAAAGAATTGCACCGAAAAGGCCACTGGAGGAGACATCAATACCTATGACGCGACCAGAGATGGGATGGCAAGTAACCCCAACCCATGAGCAACAATCTGTTCCATTTTCCCAAGTTCCTATCTTTGTATCAACATTACCACTATGAGAATAATTGAGAGAGGTTTTGAATTGGAGCAAGGCAATTTTATCGTAAGGATGACATAAGGAATGAGAGAATGAGAAGTGAAACAGCAACGTATGCCAACATACAACAACCAACCATCTCACCCATTGCTTCATTTTGAGCTGTGTTTAAGTGCAAGTGTCCACTGAGATTTACTCAGAAAAATTGTGCATACGGGTAAGGAATGAAAGATGACGATTTATAGCGAAAATAAAATAGGAGATGCAGTTCTTTGATTGTTTGCCAAATTAATGTATGAATGCGACGCTTAAACAACACATATCCTATACAAGCATCACTCCTACTACCTAAATCTTCAATTATTACATCCATTTTCTATCCATTTATAACCCAATTAATATTGTCTCATCCAAAAAGAGACCTATAGGTTTGGTTTCCTTCTTAAAACTTATTCTACTTTGTATCTCATCCACAAAAAATGGAATTGACTTAGGAGTCAATGCCCCCAAAAATTGGATTTGGATTTAATATTCCAACTACCAACACTTATCTGCACATCTGTTTTTTTATTAAATACTTTCTTTTTTATTTGTTAACTGATTATTATCTGGAAAAATAAACCCACATTTTGTTTCCCTTTTCGTATACATTAATACTAAAATAGTTATAATTTTTTTTAATATAATGTATACAATTTTATTTTTTTGTATATTTTGATGAAATATTTTATACTTTAATAATATATTACTATCCAACTATCCTTAATTTAGAATTTTATTATCGAAAACATATTTTACTATACCCATTGTTAAGTTTTATAAATAAATAAAATGAGTTTAGTTCGACCTCATTTTGCAAGAATTAGCTACAAAATGACTTGTTTTATCTTTTAAAAAATTCTGACATGTGAGCACGGCTATAAATTAATGAAATAGTTTTATTTTATGATAAAATGCATAAAAAATATGGATGACAAAAATTGTAAAAGGATGATCATTTAACGGTAAAAGTTGTAATTAAGTAAACATTTTATTAAAGCTTACAATCTTTAATGTAAAGAAAATGTTATTCTTTTTATCATTTCAGATACATTTTCGATTTCTTTTTAGTATTTTTAATTTTTGAATATTATTTATTTATTTGTCATATGTTAACCATGTAAGTGATAGCGTTTAAAAAAATATATTTAAGAACTAAAAGTTTGCTATTAAATTTGTTGAACAGAATAAACTTAATTATAAATACTATATATGAGCTGAACAATCAAAATTTTGCTATACAGTAATAAATAATTTTTTTTTCAATTAATTCTTTGCCATTCATTATTTTTTCTCTTCTCTTTATTTTTTTCAGTATTGTTTGTGATATTTACTTTTCTTGATTATACAACTGAGTTTCACTTAACCAAAGGCCAATGACCCTCGTGCCATTAATAGCTTCTATGAAAGATAAAGAAGCTTCAAGAATTTAGAGAAGGCAATTAATTATTTTTCTCTTAGCATAACTATCCTTAATTATCTACTAAGTTATTTATTAGAAGTGAAAAAATAAAGTGGAATACACTACAATAATATATTATGAACATAAAAATAACATATTTATAATATATTATAACAAATTACCATTAATTTTACCAAAATATTTCCATTGAAAGTATTGACATGTGTCCTTTCTAAAGGTTTTTCAGTAAAATCACTTCTCTTTTGAACTTCCTTCCCATCTCGGTTCTCTGTAGCCATGATTTTACACTTTTGCTCATTCCTTTGTATGTGTCCAGAGGTGTCTAAGTTTAGGGTGTTGCGTTTTTAACCGTTTGGTGGGTTTCTCTGTTTTTAATCGGAATAAGTTGGTGTTCTGCGTTTTCAATCGTAAGGTATGGTGACTTTCTAAACCCTAAAATATGCGAAATATTTTTTATTACTATGGTTTAGTTTCTTCTTTCGTTATGTTGTATTTTTTTTTTTTTGCTGTGGTTATGTTTTATTGTTTAAGGTCATTGTTAAGTTTTCCGAAGGTTTTGAAGGTGTTCTCAAGTTCTGAAATGTTATATTTTGTTAATACTTTTGTTTATGTCTTGTATTAGTTGTATTGAAATGGACAAGAAATTTGATATGATCAAGGATATCTGGGAAGAAAGAAACCTTGAAACTAGCTCTTACAATAAGAGACTTGTGAGACTTGTGAGACTTGTGGTTTGTTCAGAATCGGGATGTCAATCGTGATATGGAGCCGATACTTTTGGATCACAAGGTAAATGAAATGTAGTGTTGTTTTCTTTGATGAAATGTATTGTTGTTTTCTTTGATGAAATTTGGTATGCAATGTTATCTCAAGTGACTTCATTAAATGAGTCCATTCATCTCAAATAAAATTTGAAAAATGAGGCAACAAAAGTAGAATACATTTATTTTACAACTAAACATTGATCAAATCTTCCATACAATATGGTGTGATAAGATTCTTGACTTACAATTTTTTTCCAACATAATTGAAATTGAACAAAGAACAAGTGCATGGAACATTTTGTAGTCATGCCACATATCCACTCGTTTATTCGGTCACTTTTCACTACTTCACATATTTCACCTTCTTTTCATCTTTTTACGAAGACCACCTCCCACCATTTTCACAAGCCATTCAGGCTTTCCAACGAACAGTACACAAATTCCTAGGCCAATTCCAAATATTAATCCACATCCATATCCTATAACAATTGCTTTCCATCCAAATTCAAATCTCTCTTCTTGCCAGAAATTCGGAGAAGATGGAGATTGTTGTTTAGTGCTGTTGCAGTTCTTTGACAACGGGAACCCACATAGTCCCGAGTTTCCAATATAGGAGTTATTTTCAAAAGTGTTGAACTGTTTTCCTTCAGGTATTTCTCCAACAAGATGATTATAGGAAAAATTCAGGACTTCAAGAAAGTTCAAATTGGTTAATTCTGTGGGTATCCTACCCATGAACATATTTGAGGAGAGATCCAATGATTCCAAATTTGTCA
>NC_028356.1:1306077-1312744 GCF_000741045.1 Vigna radiata var. radiata | reverse complement strand
AACTGATTATCTGATAGATCTAGTTCTAGCAAAGATGGCAAAGATAAACACCAAACAGGAATTGTTTCATTTAGTAAGTTGTCATTGAAGTATAATCGAGTTAGGTTTGAAAGACTTGTTATTTTGTTAGGCAGAGGACCCTTCAATCTATTATGTGAAAGATCTAAGGAAACGAGATATTGAAGATTTGAAATTGAGGATGGAATTTGGCCACTTAATTTATTCAATGAAAGATCCAAGAGAATGAGATGTTGAAGATTTGAAAGTGAGGATGGAATTTGGCCTTTAAATTCATTATATGAAAGATCCAAGTGAATAAGATGTTGGAGATTTGAAATTGAGGATGGAATTTGACCACTAAATTTATTTTTTGAAAGATCCAAGAAAATGAGACTTTGGAGATTTGAAAATGTTGATGGTAGCTCACCTTCTATATTGTTATGACCCAAATCTAGTTTTTCAAAACTGTTTGACTGGGGAAAGACATTTGGGATTTGGCCACTGAATTGATTGAATCCAAGATCTAGAAAAGTTAGACTCGGAAAGGTTAAGAGGGAGGAGGGAATTGAACCATTGAGATAGATGTTATCAGAGAGATCAAGGAAAGTAAGATGCGTGAGGTTGGAGAAAGAGGCAGGGATTGACCCCCCAAATCGATTAGATGAAAGATCCAATGTAGTGAGAGAAGCAGCACTACAACTGAAGCTGGGAAGATGTTGGCCGTTTAGATCGTAACCATATTTTAAGTGCAACTGTTGAAGTTTTGGTAAGCATAAGATACCATTTTTCAAGTATCCCCATACTCCAGTGTTACTGAGACTAAGACTAACTAAAGAGGTTGACTGATTGAGTGACTTCATTGAACTTTGAGTCATATCTACATCATCCAAAATAAGCTCCTTTAAAAGTGTTGCGTTTTGGAGGAACTTCTTCCAACTGTCTTCTTTCCACATTAACCGCATATTATGAGAGAGATCAAGTGATTCTAATTTAGAAAGTTGTGAGATTTGGGAAGGAATTTCACCTTCAAAGAGACAATCAGACAAATTGAGGTGTGTGAGACTCACAAATCCAGCAAAGAGAGATGAAAGTTGAAAGTGGAAATAATTGAAAGCAAGATTAAGTGATTGGAGATGAGAAAGATAGAAAAATGTACTGTTCGGAAGGATTTCACCATAAAGACCATTGCATGAGACATCGAGACCTATGACACGACTAGAAATGGGGTGGCAAGTAACGCCAACCCATGAGCAACAATCTGTCTCATTTTTCCATGTTACTGTCTTTGGATCCATATCACTGCATGCAGCATAAAGAACATCATAAGTCGCACCATCATAAGTGAGAGAGGTATCGTCTGACCCAAAAGAAAAAGTAATAGAGGTTTTGAATTGGAGCAAGGCAATTTTATCGTGAGGATGACATAAGGAATGGGAGAATGAGAAGTAAAAGAAAAACATATGGCAACATAGAAGAAGCAACCACCCCACCCATGACTCCATATCTGTGTGTAAGTGCAAATGTTCAGTGGGATTTACTTTAAAGGAAAAATGTGCATATGGCTAAGTAATGAAAGATGAACATTTATAGCGAAATTAAAATAGGGAGATGGAGTTCTTTGATTGTAACCAGATTAATGTTTGATCGTGGCTTCTAAACTAAACATGGCTCAGCTTCTAATATTGTACCATCATTGTCAATGGAATTGACTTTTGGAGTCATTGTCGACAAAAATGGGGCCTATAGGTTTGATTTCCTTCAAATTTATTGTACTCTCTATCCACAAAAATGGCATTGACTGAGGAGTCAATGCCCCAAAAAATGGGACTTGCGTTTAATACTCCAACTACATCTCATTTATTATCAAATACTTTCTTTTTTATTTGTTAACTAATAATTATCCAAAAAATAAACCCACCATATTGCTTCACTCTTCATATATTTTATTCTTTCCTATAATCTTTACTGCAATTGAAATGCTATTTTTTAATCTTTTCAGATACATTTTATATCTTTTCCTAGTATTTTTATTTTTTCAATATTATTGATTTATTTTTCACCTGTTAACCTATTTATAATGGTAGCATTTTAAACAAAACTAAATATATTGATTTGATTATAATTATTGTTTGCTATACAGTAATAAATATTGTTTTCAATTAATTCTTTGCCATTCATTGAGTAGAGAGAAATATATCATAATTTTTGTGTTATCCAATCAGCATGCCTTCTGATAAAAAAGATTAATGTTATTTATGCAGAAAATACGTGTATCTGAACTGTAATTAATTAGACTTTTGTTTAATGGTTTCATTTATTTCGAAATTAAAAAATAATTAGTTAAGGTGAGTACGTACAAGGAAGTATTTAAATTACAAAGAAGTTGTAGATTAATATTTTAAATTAAAGAAATAATATAGAAATGTAGTATTTTTTAATGTCTACTATGAGATTTGAAAAGTAATTTTGAGGGCTGTGTATTTCAAATAAATTTTAATTTTCCTTTTCATTATAATTTATTTCCATGAAAAGAGGTTGTGTGAAACATTTAATTAATAGATACATTCGTCATAAGCACTTGAATCTTTTAGGATAATTTGATGAGACTCAAAAAGTTTAGTTAATGTCTACCAAAATATCAAAGACATCTACCATTCCTTTTCACCCAAACTTGTATATGTTTAGTAAAATGTTTGTTTATTTGGATGAAAATTTGAAAGGAAAATTAATAAATAATTCCATACAAAAACCATTAATTACTTGTTTCTTCATTTGTTATGCTTTTAAAAATATAAATAGTTATCAAAAACCATTAATGTTGTGACCCCTAAACACGATATGACTTATCTTCTAATCCTTTCTTTACGCTTTCATGATTGCTCCCATTTTTCCAATTTAACGCGCATCATTTGACATAACGTGTTTTTTAGTTTTGAGTAGGGCTAGACATATTTAACTTAACTAACTAAACTAAACTATAAATTATTTATACTATATTAGACTATGAAAACTAACCTATTTTTGTTAAAAATTGAGTTATACTATTTTGCGGTTCAAACTAAAAAAATTGAATTTTCTTATTAGAAGTTCAGCAAATATACAATGAAACTGCGTGTTCTTTGTTGCTTTATAACACTCAAAACTTAAATAAAATTTAATTGCATAGATTACATTAAAAGAAATTGATCGGAAAAACCTTAATCAAATCTATCCATGTATAAATTTCAATAATATAATAATTTTTAGTAAAAATAAATACTTAAATGAAATATAATAATAAATTAGTATGATATATAATTATGAAAAGTAAGATATACAAATATAAATTAATACAAATGACTAAGTTACATGTGAAAAAAAATAATTTATACCAATCTGTAGTATATCTTGACATAGAACAAAAGAGTGAGTTATAGGTTATGGTTGAAAAGTGTAGTCTATAATACATAATAGACTATGATTTACGAAAAATTTGTAATCTATAGACTTAAAAACATGGAGGTGAAATGATACGCATCAGATGATAAGATTTTATCTAGAAAATAATATGATGGTTATGAATTTGAATTTTCAAAAGATACAAATAAAAATAAGAGAGAACACGAAATAAGATAAAGATGGAGACGTTATAATGTAACATATTAATAAGTCAATGAAGATTGGTCACAAAGATTATCATCTTTAATAAGAACCAATGTTGGAGACATCACACTCTAACACATGGATTCGTCACAAGGAAATGACTTTTTATGGCGGGTAAAATTAACCTATTGTGACGCGTGGATTGACGTCACATGTCATATGTGCAATCATTATGACAAAATTTCATTTATCAGTCATAATATGACGAATTTATTATAACTATACGTAGCTGGATTTACCTGTCGTGGACTATTATGATGTAGTTATTTTTACATGTTATAATACATGTTTTTCAAAATTAATATATTATGAAATACATAAAAGGTTGTTTTTTTTTTTAAAAAAAAAATTCTTGTTTACATTTGACATCTAATCAATTTTTTTTCTATATTATCATCTCTTCCAATTAATTTATATTCAATTTATAATCAATATATTTTGTATTATAATTAATTTATAATCAATAAACAAAATTAAATTCATTTCATACATTAAATTGTCTAATAATATTTAATACATTATTTCTATATAAAATTATGTATTAAATCCAAATATTACATTAATCTATATATACTACTAAATTGTTGTCAAGATTCTACAATTTACTAACACTTAACATAAAAGAAGTCCATTTAATTCTAATGTCTTATGTATGAAGTTTTTATTGAAAATAAATCATTAAAAAATTACAAATAAAATAATGTTGTAATGAACAATTAAATAATTATTTAGTTAAAAAGAAAAAACACCTTTGGCTTCTCGGCAAAAAGAAAGGTTGTTATGATTTACATTATCAAATAACAATAGTTCAAAGAAACAAAATTCATTTTGGGAAGACCATTAAAGAATGCGTGCACATTGGTATAATTAAAGGAGTTTGATTTTCCAATAGCTTGCCCAAGCAACAATTCCAACCAACACTGAACTTGCACCAGCGAGCTAAAACAAAGATAATATGGCAACACCAAAACCATAGCCAATTTAACAAACCAGTGTTTCGTCTTTATTTGATCAAACCTGACCAAAACATCAAAATTGAGAAGAATTTCTATCTCCAATGTACAAACAACAAGCAACAATGTTAACAATTAACGCTCAACTTTTTTCTAGTTTTTGGTGCACTTACAATGTCTTGCAGCCTCCCATATTTTATAGCGGCCAACTACATCTTTGGGTATTTGACAGACGAGAGATCATGGTTCCCACTTCCACAATACACTTGTTAAAACAAATTAATGGCAAGAGGATGCTGACTCCTGTTTCGTAATCTATATTTCATACCCAAGGAAAATGATTAATAGGCAACAAAAGCACAAACAACAGTGGTGATGATTGCCCAGTAGACAGCAACAGGGATCTCTTGCATGGCTTCGGCCAATGCTGGGATTTTCTTCAAGTCATAACCTTTGGTGGAGATCCTCTCCAACTGAGTGATGCACTCAACTGCGATCAGCAAGTTCTTCACCAAAATGTTGTAGTCAGCAACGGCTTGCCTATTCCTCTCCACGATGTGAACTCGATTCATCTGTGCCAGTGATCTTCCAAGATGGTCTCCTGTTGGAACCTGGACAACATGCCAAAAATTTCCATCTTCCAAAGCCGAAGCAGCTAGAACTAGTATTGCTTTTCCATCCCACCAGTAGCTCCTCAGCTCGTCAAGTATCGACATTGCTATCTGATGCGCCTGATGCTCACCAAGAGGAGACTAAATAAATTTTGAGAAAATATTATTTGACACATATACTCATTAATACATTATTTCTCACACTCTTGTTATAAAAAATATATTAAATGAGTGTATATCAAATGAGTGTGTAGGTGTATCAACCTACCATTACCCATAAATTTTATAGAAAATATAGTTATTTGTGAAACTTTTAAACCAAACTTTGATGTATTGGAAAAACAACTTAAAGATGAGTAGGTTTGTGTGACACCCGGGTACTGACGAGGGCGGAAAGTGATCACGGGTGCAAGAAAGCATACTAGAAAGCCTCATGATGATGTGTGGGGGTAAGATTATTTTATCAAAACGTTGAATTAATAATTATTATCTAAAAAAATATTTAAAAAATTACGTCTATTAAAATTTCTATTAGAAACTAAAGAAATTTAAAAGGTTAAAATGGTACAAAAATAAATTGTAAATCCCAATAATACGTGCCCCACGACACCACGTTCTAATTCTTTGTCTCCTATCTTAATTACTTTTTAACAATTAGTATTAAATTTTTAATTCTAATCGAATATGACCAAAACACACACAAGGTGAATTACATTATTTCTTTATGTGTTTCATGAACAAAGATAAGGTATTTTAGATAAATTAGTTTAAATTTTCTATTATTTATTCTGAACTTTGTTATGTATTATTATCTCAATATTGTGACTTGATTAAATGAGTTCATTAATCTCAAATAAAATTTGAAAAATGTGGCAACAAAAGTAGAATACATTTATTTTACAACTAAACATGGATGAAATTTTTCATACAACATAGTGTGATAAGATTATTAAATTATAATTTTTTTTCCAACATAATTGAAATTGAACAAGTGTATAGAACTTTTTGCAATCATACATATATCCACTCATCTATTCTGTCACTTTTAACTATTTCACATATTTCACCTTCTTCTCAACTTTTTATGGAGACCACCTCCGACCATTTTCACAAGCCATTCAGGCTTTCCAATGAACAATACAAAAATTCCAAGGCCAATTCCAAATATTACTCCACATCCATATCCTATAACAACTGTTTCCCATCCAAATTCAAATTTCTCTTCTCGCCAGAAGCTCGGAGAAGATGGAGATTGTTGTTCAGTGTTGTTGCAGTTCTTTGACAATGGAAACCCACATAGTCCTAAGTTTCCAATGTAGGAGTTATTTTCAAAAGTATTGAACTGTTTTCCTTTGGGTATTTCTTTGACAAGATGATTATAGGAAAGATTCAGGACTTCAAGAAAGTTCAAATTGGTTAATTCTGTGGGTATCCTACCCATGAACATATTTGAGGAGAGAT
>NC_028356.1:1303373-1304697 GCF_000741045.1 Vigna radiata var. radiata | reverse complement strand
GACTTGTTATTTTGTTAGGCAGAGGACCCTCCAATCTATTATGTGAAAGATCTAAGAAAACGAGATATTGAAGATTTAGAATTGACAATGGAATTCTACCACTCAATTTATTCATTGAAAGATCCAAGAGAATGAGGTGTTGAAGATTTAAAAGTGTTGATGGTAGCTCACCTTCTACATTGTTATGACTCAAATCTAGTTTTTCAAAACTATTTGACTGAAGAAAGACATTTGGGATTTGGCCACTGAATTGATTGAATCCAAGATCCAGAAAAGTTAGACTCGTAAGGGATAAGAGGGAGGAGGGAATTGAACCGTTGAGATAGATGTTATGTGAGAGATCAAGGAAAGTAAGATGTGTGAGGTTGGAGAAAAAGACAGGGATTGACCCCTCAAAATAATTATATGAAAGATCCAATATAGAGAGAGAAGCAGCACTGCAACTCAAACTGGGAAGATGGTGGCCATTGAGACTGTGACGAATATATGACAAGTGCAATTGTTGAAGTTTTGGTAAGCATAAGATGCCATTTTTCAAGTTTCCTCGTACTCCAGTGTTACTCAGACTAAGACTTACTAAAGAGGTAGACTGATTGAGAGGCCTCATTGAACTTTGAGTCATATCTACATCATCCAAAATAAGCTCCTTTAAAAATGTTGCGTTTTGGAGAAAATTCTTCCAACTGCTTTCTTTCCACGTTAACCCCGTATTATGAGAGAGATCAAGTGATTCTAATTTGGAAAGTTGTGAGATATGAGAAGAAATTTCACCTTGAAAGATACAATCAGACAAATTGAGGTGTGTGAGACTTATAATTCCACCAAAGAGAGATGAAAGTTAAAATAATTGAAAGCAAGATTAAATGATTAGAGATAAGAAAGATAGAAAAAAGTATTGTTCGGAAGGATTTTACCATAAAGGGCACTGCATGAGACATTGAGGCCTATGACACGACCAGAAATGGGATGGCAAGTAACCCCAGCCCATGAACAACAATCTGTTCCATTTTCCCATGTTACTGTCTTTAGATCAACATTACCACAATAGTAGCTATCACTGCATTCAGCATAAGGAAAAAAAGCATCAGTGGCAACAGTATAAGAGGGAGAGGTCTTTACTGACTCAAAAGAAAAAGTATTAGAGGTTTTGAATTGGAGCAAGACAAGTTTATCGTGAGGATGACATAAGGAATGAGAGAATGAGAAGTGAAAGAACAACATATGGAAAGATAGAAGAAGCAACCACCCCACCCATGACTCCATATCTAACTCTGTTTAAAGGAAAAATGTGCATATATGGCTAAATAATCAAAGATGAACATTT
>NC_028356.1:1295614-1301413 GCF_000741045.1 Vigna radiata var. radiata | reverse complement strand
TTATGGATGGTAAGCATGAATGTGTGTATGAATTTTAGTATGTGTTATATGTATGATGATAGTCAAATAAAATGGAAAGTGTGAATTAAGTATGACGAGAAAAGGATTCCATAGGAAATCCTAATGGTTGTTATCTTGTGTGATGTATTGAAGTAGGGACTTTGAGATTAAGGAATGATTCTGATTACGAATGGCAAAACAATCCGCGGGCACGGGTATCCGCGGGTAAAACCTGTGGCGTAGTTACTACCCACAGATATTTACTACCCGCAGGTAACGGGTAGCAGGTATTTTAATACCCGTTTCTAAACAGGTTGGGTACACGTAGTATACTACCCGACCCGCAAGTACCCGTTACCAGCAAACAATAATAAAAAAATTAATTTATATATATTTTTAATTAAATTTAATTAAAAATAAAATAAAAATATATTTAATTAGGTTAAATTTAATTAAAATTAAATTTTAATTTATATTTAATTTAATTTATATTATATTATATATTTTTTATAATTTTATTTAAATTTTATTTTAAAAATGTATAAAATATTTTATTTTTATTTTTTGCGGGTATTCACGGGTACCCGCAGGTTTCAAAATATCCGCGGATATTTTTTAAACGAGTACCCTACAGAACTTTAAGTGAACTTACATTACAAATGGAGGAAGAGATGTCGCCAGTTAGTAAATTGAAACTAAGATCAAGGTAGAAGAGTTTGTAGTTCCTTGAGAATTGCTTGACTGGAGTTGTAAACAAGTTTTGGGATAGGTTCAAATATGTTAATGAATCCATTTCATGTAAGCACATGGGAATTGTTCCATTCAATTTGTTGTTGGATAGATCAAGTTCTGTCAACATTGGGACTTTTCCTACAAATTTTGGAAATTCAGTCAGACCTAAAGAAGATAAATACAATATCTCTAACCTAAGGAAGTTGTAATTGACGTTGTGAAAACCACTAAAGTTGTTTGATGATAAACATAATTCGCGAAGATTTACAAGAGTGGAGATTGACTGTGGAATATTGCCCTGTAGGTTGTTTTTGCACAAATACAGAAACTCAAAGGTTTGTGACACTATATCACTTATATGTCCTGTGAACTGATTATTTGATAGATCTAGTTCTAGCAAAGATGGCAAAGATAAACACCAAACAAGAATTGTTTCATTTAGTAAGTTGTCATTGATGTGTAATCGGGTTAGCTTTGAAAGACTTGTTATTTTTTTAGGCAGAGGACCCTCCAATCTATTATCTGAAAGATCTAAGGAAATGAGATATTGAAGATTTAGAATTGACAATGGAATTTGACCACTCAATTTATTCAATGAAAGATCCAAGTGAATGAGATGTTGAAGATTTGAAAGCGTCGATGGTAGTTCACCTCCTATATTGTTATTACTCAAATCTAATTCTTGAAACTTATTTGATTGGGGAAAGACATTTGGGATTTGGTCACTGAATTGATTGATTCTGAGATCTAGAAAAGTTAAATGTGGAAGTGTTAAAAGAGAGGATGGGATTGAACCATTCAGATAGTTATATGAGAGATCAAGGAAAGTAAGATGTGTGAGATTGGAGAAAGAGGCAGGGATTGGCCCCTCAAAAAGATTATATGAAAGATCTAATATGGTGAGAGAAGTAGCACTGCAACTCAAGGTGGGAAGATGCTGGCCTCTGACACTGTATAAATTATGTGACGAGTGCAACTGTTGAAGTTTTGGTAAGCATAAGACGCCATTTTTAAAGTTTCGCCATACTCCAGTGTTATTGAGACTAAGACTAAATAAAGAGGTAGATCGATTGAGTGGCCTCATTGAACTTTCAGTCATATCTACATAATCCAAAATAAGCTCCTTTAAAAGTGTTGCATTTTGGAGGAACTTCTTCTAATTGCTTTCTTTCCACTCTAACATATTAAGAGAAAGATCAAGTGATTCTAATTTGGAAAGTTGTGAGATTTGAGAAGGAATTTCACCTTCAAATAAACAATTAGACAAATTGAGGTGTGTGAGACTCATAAATCCACCAAAGAGAGATGAAAGTTGAAAGTCGAAATAATTGAAAGCAAGATTAAGTGATTGGAGATGAGAAAAATAGAAAAAGGTACTGTTCGGAAAGATTTCACTGTAAAGACCATTGCATGTAAAGACCATTGCATGAGACATCGAGACCTATGACACGACCAGAAATGGGATGACAAGTAACCCCAACCCATGAGCAACAATCTGTTCCATTTTCTCAAATTCCTATCTTTGTATCAACATTACCACAATTGAAATCATAGATATAAGAATAATTGAGAGAGGTTTTAAATTGGAGCAAGGCAATTTTATCGTGAGGATTGCATAAGGAATGGAAGAATGAGAAGTGAAACAACAACGTATGACAACATACAAGAACCAACCACCCCACCCATGACTCCATATTTAGATGTGTTTAAGTGCAAGTGTTCATTCAGATTTACTCAGAAAAGTTGTACATACAAGATAAAGATTTATAGTCAAAATAAAATAGAAGATGCAATTCTTCTTTGATTGTGACTAAATTAATTAATGTATGAATGTGTCAACACATATCCTACTACCAAAGTCATTGGAGATAAGTCTTAAATCTTCAATTATTACATCCATTTTCTATCCATCTATAACCCAATTAATATTGTTCCAACCAAAAAGAGTCCTATAGGTTTGGTTTCCTTCTCAAAACTTATTCTACTTTGTATCTCATCCACAAAAAATGGAATTGACTTAGGAGTCAATGCCCCAAAAATTGGACTTGGATTTAATATTCCAACCACCAACACTTATCTGCCCATCTGTTTTTTATTAGATACTTTCTTTTTTATTTGTTAACTGATTATTATATGAAAAAATAAACCCACATTTTGTTTCCCTCTTCGTATACATTAATACTAAAACAGTTCTAAATCTTTTCAATATAATGTATACAGTTTTTTTTTTTTTGTATATTTTTGATGAAGTATTTTATACTTTAATAATATCTTACTATCCAACTATCCTTAATTTAGAATTTTATTATCGAAAACATATTTTACTATACCCATTGTTAAGTTTTATAAATAAATAAAACGAGTTTAGTTCGACCTCATTTTGCAAGAATTAGCTACAAAATGACTTCTTTTATCTTTTAAAAAAAGAATTCTGACATGTGGTCACGGCTATAAATTAATGAAATAAATTTTTTGGATGATAAAATGCATAAAAAATAGGGATGACAAAAATTGTAAAAGGATGATCATTTTTTTTCCAACAAAATTAAAATGAAAAAAAAAAGAAGTGCATAAAACAATCTTTTATCATGTCAGATATCCACTCATTTATGTGAATCAGCATAATTAATGCAAGCTATTGTAATATTTACTTTTCTTGATTATATCAAGATTGTGAGGGACATAGTCAAACACGATATCCTGGTCATTTCCTCTCATTACTAAAATTCGATGAACTAGTTGAAATTTTTAAGCCATTAACTTTTGATTCAATTCACTTAATTCTTCAAATTGACTTGTTAAAGATCACTAGTATATCTAGACATTAAACCACGATTAGTTAATCATAGTATATCTAGACATAATAGAAAATGGAATAGTTTAAGTTTCTCAAATATAACATACAATTGCCTTTTACACTATTCTCATTTTAATAAATACATCTATGTTGTTACCTATGAGATTTGCATCTATTAAATTTTCGATTAGAAACTAAAGAAAATTAAAAGGTAAAAATGGTGCAAAAGTAAATTGCAAATCCCAATAATACGTGCCCCACAACACCACGTTCTAATTCTTTGTCTCCTATCTTAATTATATTTTAACAAATAGTATTAAATTCATAATTCTTATCGAGTACTGAATTACATTATTTATTTATATA
The DNA here is from genome assembly GCF_000741045.1 of Vigna radiata var. radiata. Taxonomy (NCBI): domain Eukaryota; kingdom Viridiplantae; phylum Streptophyta; class Magnoliopsida; order Fabales; family Fabaceae; genus Vigna; species Vigna radiata. The sequence goes on along the minus strand of NC_028356.1, from coordinate 1,297,518 downwards.
TTATGTGTTTCATAACATGAACAATTATAAGGTATTTTAGATAAATTAGTTTAAATTTTTTATCATTTATTTTGAAATTTGTTATGTATTATTATCTCAATATTGTGACTTGATTAAATGAGTCCATTCATCTCAAATAAAAATTGAAAAAAATGTGGCAACAAAAATAGAGTACATTTATTTTACAACTAAACATTAATCAAATCATTCTTGGCTTACAACATGGTGTGATAAGATTCTTGACTTACAATTTCTTTTCCAACATAATTGAAATTGAATAAGAACAAGTGCATGAAACTTTTTACAGGAATCTCACATATCCACTTATTTCTTATGTCACTTTTCACTACTTCACATAGTTCACCTCCTTTTCATCTTCTTACCGAGACCACCTCCGACCATTTTCACAAGCAATTCAGGCTTTCCAATAAACAATACAATAATTCCAAGGCCAATTCCAAATATTATTCCACATCCATATCCTATAACAACTGCTTCCCATCCAAATTCAAATCTCTCTTCTCGCCAGAGGCTCGGAGAAGATGAAGATTGTTGTTCAGTGTTGTTGCAGTTCTTTGACAATGGGAACCCACATAGTCCCGAGTTTCCAATGTAGGAGTTATTTTCAAAAGTGTTGAACTGTTTTCCTTCAGGTATTTCTCCAACAAGATGATTATAGGAAAGATTCAGGACTTCAAGAAAGTTCAAATTGGTTAATTCTGTGGGTATCCTACCCATGAACATATTTGAAGAGAGATCCAATGATTCCAAATTTGTCAAATTTCCAATGGATTGGGGTATAGAACCATTGAGTCTATTATGGGAAAGTTGAGTGCTTTAAGACCATGAAGCTCTCCAATTACATATGGAATCTCTCCTTCAAATTTGTTTCTGGATAAATCAATGACCATAAAGCTTTTTGGAATTTTTTTGAATGCCATATTTATGGCTTTTGTTGTTACATTTGCAAATTCAATTACAGTAGCAAGTTCATAGACAGATGCATTAATGGAAGGTTGCATGTATAGCTCGTCCACTTTGTAACGAATAACATTCTTCATGGCTCGAAAATTTTGTATATAGGTTTTTGGTATTGAACCATTGAAGTAGTTGGANGAGATATCAAAAATAAGTAAACTTGAAAATCCATGTTTCATCTTTAAACTTGGAATGGGACCGTACAATTTGTTCGCACGCAATACCAATACTGACAACCTTGGTAGAGTCTGAAGCCATTCGGGAAAATTATCCTCAATTTGATTGTTGGAAAGATTCAAGATCTCCAATTTTGTGCAATTGGACAAAGATTTTGGCAAAATACCTTCTAATTGGTTGTCATTGAGATTTATAACGCGGAGAGGACCATTCATTGAGAAATTACTTGGTAATGTGCCATTTAGTTTGTTCCTTTGTAAATCCAACATAGAAAGGGAAGATGTGTTTGCAAGGCATGGTGGAATGACACCTACCAACTTATTGTGAGACAAGAGGAGAACATTAAGTGAACTTACACTACAAATGGAGGAAGAGATGTGGCCAGTGAGTAAATTGAAACTAAGATCAAGGAATCGGAGATTGTAGTTCCTTGAGAATTGCTTGATTGGAGTTGTCAACAAGTTTTGGGATAGGTTCAAAAAATATAATGAATCAATTTCATGTAACCACTCTGGAACTGTTCCATTCAATTTGTTGTTGGATAGATCAAGGTCTCTCAACATTGGGACTTTTCCTGCCAATTTTGGAAATTCAGTCAAACCTAAAGAAGATAAATACAATTTCTCTAACCTAGGAAAATTGTAATTGACATTATGAAAACCACTAAAGTTGTTTGATGATAAACATAATTGGCGAAGATTTACAAGAGTGAAGATTGATTGTGGAATATTGCCCTGTAGCTTGTTGTT
>NC_028356.1:1288290-1294429 GCF_000741045.1 Vigna radiata var. radiata | reverse complement strand
GATCCAAGTGAATGAGATGTTGAAGATTTGAAAGTGTTGATGGTAGCTCACCTTCTACATTGTTATGACTCAAATCTAGTTTTTCAAAACTATTTGACTGGGGAAAGACATTTGAGATTTGGCCACTAAATTTATTGAATCCAAGATCCAAAAAAGTTAGACTCGGAAGAGATAAGAGGGAGGGGGGAATTGAACCGTTGAGATAGAGGTTATGTGAGAGATCAAGGAAAGTAAGATGCGTAAGGTTGGAGAAAGAGGCAGGGATTGACCCCTCAAAATAATTATATGAAAGATCCAATATAGTGAGAGAAGCAGCACTGCAACTGAAGCTGGGAAGATGTTGGCCATTGAGACTGTAAGTAATATATGACAAGTGCAACTATTGAAGTTTTGGTAAGCATAAGATGCTACTTTCCAAGTTTCTCCATACTCTAGTGCCACTGAGACTAAGACTAATTAAAGAGGTAGACTGATTGAGTGGCCTCATTGAACTTTGAGTCATATCTACATCATCCAAAATAAGCTCCTTTAAAAATGTTGCGTTTTGGAGGAACTTCTTCCAACTGCTTTCTTTCCACATTAACTGCAGATTATGAGAGAGATCAAGTGATTCTAATTTAGAAAGTTGTGAGATTTGAGAAGGAATTTCACCTTCAAAGATACAATAAGACAAATTGAGGTGTGTGAGACTCACAAATCCACCAAAGAGAGATGAAAGTTGAAAGTTGAAATTATTGAAAGCAAGATTGAGTGATTGGAGATGAGAAAGATAGAAAAAGGTATTGTTCGGAAGGATTGCATCGAAAAGGCCAAGGCCACTGCATGAGACGTCAAGGCCTATGACACGACCAGAAATGGGGTGACAAGTAACACCAGCCCATGAGCAACAATCTGTCTCATTTTCCCATGTTGCTGTCTTCGGATCCATATCACTGCATTCAGCATGAATGGAAATAGCATAAGTGGGAGAGGTCTCTGCTGACCCAATGAATTGGAGCAAGGCAATTTTATCGTGAAGATGACATAAGGAATGGGAGAATGAGAAGTGAAATATATTGATTTGATTATAATTATTTACGAAATAAAAGTTGGTTAATAAACTTGCTGAACAGAATAAACTTAATTATAAATACTATGTACGAGCTAACAGTTTTAGGTTTTAAACTCGTATTATATGTTTTGATTAAGAAGAAAAATAAAGATAGAGTAACAATTTAAAAATTTTCATAAATTTACAGGTCTTGATGATTGACTTAACCAAACTTATTCGTATATATCCTTCAGTTGGTCATGAGACCTATAAATTTACAAAATTTTTAAAAATATCATTGTTTTTTTAAATTACTTTAACTTAACATAGAGACATTCTTTTGGAGAATCGACGCCATAAAACTTATATGCTAGAGTGGGTTTCCACCATTGAAACCCACTCCATTTATGTCATTTAAGCACCTTCGTTCTTAGTGCTAATGAACATTGAATTGGTGGGTGATTTTTTTGGCTTTTTTTTTCATCTTTGTTTTGGTTATCCACGGTCCTATTGCATTGCTATTCAGTTACTATTGTGGTGAGATTATGTAACTTTCCAAATTGTCCATAATTCCATCCTATTCCATTGTTATTCGTGATGTTCCTATTAAAATTTACTTTTTAATATCAAGCTTCAAATACATTTTTTATAAGAAAAAATTATTTTATGTATATTAGATATGTGATTAATTATATGTTTAAATATATTAATTTAATTATTTGAGATTATTATTTTAAGAAGATTAATCACTTTTTCATAGTTTAGTAATATATATATATATATATAATTCATGAACATTTGTCAACTATATATTGTATTAATCTTTGTGTGTATATTTGATTATAATTAATAATCACTTTCATCTTATTGTAATTTGAAGACCAATACAAAAACTTAGCAAAATTTCATAAAATTTAATATATGTTCTTTAAAATTCATATTACAATAAACTAAAAAAATAATCTTTTTTAATGAGATAAGGTTACACATTGAATACCAAATATAAATGTGTTTCGAAAAAGGTTTTTTCAGAACACATGGGTTCTTTGAGCATTTTCTCTCTTCTTCCTCATTCGAAATTTGATGGGGGGGTTCAGTAAGCAATTTTCCAAACTAAGAACAAGAATCTAAGTTTGTCTTGAGAATTGATGAATTGGTTTTTTCTTGTTAGTGGACTTTGGGATAGGTTCAAAAAGTACGAAGCCCATATTTCATGCAATCAAAAGTGGGTTATTATCTGCATCTCTCCCCTTTCTCCATGTATTCCCACAGTCGAAAAATAATATTTTTTAACGAAATTCGTTGAAAAAAAAATTATCAACAAGTTAAAAGAATATCTTTAATAAATTTTGAAATTCCTTGAAGGATTTTTTAAGAGTTTATTTAAATGATTTAAATAATTATTTGAAAAAAAAACATCTTGAAAAGCGAAGGCAGAAAAAATTATTTAAATTGTATTAAGTTTTATTTCTCATACGACGAGTAACTATTAGAAACAATTAAAATTCATTGATGGTGATCCTACTTTGAAGATAGATATTTGTTATTTTCTATATTATTGACTTAGCAATTATTATACTTTTGTTTGTTAAAAATCTAATCCTATGGAAAAGTGGGGGCAGCAGCATCATCGTAATTGAACCACACATTAGTTTATCAGAAACTTGTGTTATGTTTTTGCTTTTAGGTCTTAATTGATATATCTGATATTTCAAAATCAAAAATTGTTGTTTTATGTCTGAAATGAAGACACTGGTCTTCGTCTCTCTGTCTTTAAAGGAAAAGTCTTCGTCTTTTACCATTCATCTTCTTTAGCCCAATCACTTTATCGTAATCTGCCACCGTTGCCGGGATGTGGAATCCACGCGCTCTCTCTGCTCCACTCGCGGTGCTTCTTCTTCTTCAGTGTCTCCTTGGTACTGTCTCTGGTCAGAGATCTGGCTGGAAGACACTCAGCGGTATAACTTGTCTCTCTCATTCTTCTAATCTATCTTCTCTTACTTCCATCTTTGCTTCTCTTTCTCTTCACTTTCTCTTTTCGTAACCGATATTAACTGTAAACACAAATATAAAGTATTATCTATTTTGTGAAAATCTTATTTTATTCAATTCAAATAACAGACATAAGGCTTTATAGTTTTTTAAGAAAAAAAACAAAAAAAAAAATAGACTCTGTACTTACTAAATAGACTCTGTATGTCTGGTTTTAATAATTTTTTTTAATAATTTTTTTATAATAAAATATGTGTCATCGTTTAATTGATTTGTTTAAATTTATATTTAAAAAAATATTTAAAATTGATGAATAAATTTAAAAAAATATTTAAAATAGATCAATTCACATATATATTATAAAAAATTATAAAAAAAATTATTAAAGCAACTTTATCCATTATTTAAATAGAAAATTAAAAACAGAAAGTAAAATTCGATTCCTAACATTCCCCTTTTAAACTATAAAATTATATGTAATAATATTTAGTTTATTTATGAAGGTTCCAACATGTCTCTAATCTTTCGCAACTTTGATAATTGCTCTAATTTGAATGACTTGATCATTGTATCACTTACTTAAATTTGTGAATTGCACTAATTTAATTTGATAGTTCTTTTTTATAAAGTCTCTTAAAAAATGAAATTTAATATTTATATATTGGCTTCTCCCAATTCTTTGATAATTGTATTATAGAATTGTTGTCATGTAAAATTAATGTATTCTTTTATTCTTTAAAACTCACATTTTCAAATATCCTTTACATCCAATATCCAAAATTAAAGTACTTCATTTTACCTAAATCTAACATATCAAATTATGTCATCTTAGAACTTTTAAAGTCACTACACATACTTCCATCATTTTCATAATATATCGAATCATCCAAATAAAGACTTATAATTAAATTTTACCTCTTTTTTTATATTTTGTAAAAAGTGTATATTCATATAAACATTTATCAAATTTATTTAGAAAAAAATAAGCCATGATCTTATTATACTAAGCTCTATGAGCTTGTTTAAAACCATAAAGTACCTTTTTTAATTTGGACATTAGCTATTAGTTTGGTTTGAACTTGTTTATTTCTTTAGTTTCTTTAAATTTGGTTTTGAAGATCTATTTGATTGCAATGAGCTTTACTCCTTTTGGCATATCAGTTAGCTCCTAAGGCATAATCTGCAGAGTTTCATCCGTCTTGACATGACGTTTTTTTTTCACCTTAACACATTCATTTTAAAATTATCTATATTACATTACGTGTACCATATTTACATAGATAAGACACTTTTTTTTATTTTAGTTTAGAATTCGTTTTCCAATGAATTAAATTCTGACTTTCATTTTTTTGATGTGATGACCAAAATACCACTTAAAATTTAGTTTTTGGAAAACCGAATTTTGAACTAATTTTTTTATTTTTATCTTTATTTTGAATTTTATTAAAATAAAAGGAGAAGGAAAAATAGAAATTATATGTTTTTCTAAGAAAAATATATGTATTTATATGTTTGAAATTTGTTAAATTATACTTTTGAAATAATTTTTTTTATTTTCATTTATTGAAAAATAGGAGATGCAAATAAATATTAAGAAATGATACATTTAATAATTTTTCTTTTTTAATTTTATAATTATTTTTTTTTGAATTATTTATAATATGATTTTGAGAAATGATATGTTTATTATATCTATCTATCTCTCTCTCTCTCTCTCTCTCTATATATATATATATATATATATAAAAGTTGTTTTAATTTGATTCATGTTTTACAATTCCTTTTTTAATTTGAGCTATTGTAATAATGAAATTGAAAATGTATAACTGAATACAAAATATTTGTTTATTCAATTCAACCAATTACACATAAAAGAAAATGAAATTAAACACAAAAAATTAAAATATGTTGGTAGTCTAAATGCTTTAAGGAGTAATTCTATTTTTTTTTAAGTATTTTTATGTTATGTCACTCTTATAATGTTTTAAGGATTAATACAATTTCTTTAAATATTTATACAATTTTCCTTTACTAATTTTTATGCTCAACTCCTAATCTTCAATAAATTAAAGTAAGAAAAATTAACAATTTAAATAAAATAAAAATCATACAAAATTACAAAACAATTTCAAAAAAAATTTCAAACATATAAATACATATCTTTTAATTACAAAAACTTATAATTTCTTTATTTTATTTTCTCCTTTTAATTTAATAAAATTCACAATAAAAAATCAGTTCATAATTCTGTTATGGAGAAATCGAATTCTGATTAATAGTTTAATCAGCATTACATAAAATGAAGATCAGAATTAACCTCCTGAAAAACCGAACTATGAACTAAAATGAAAAGTTATGTTATATGTTTAAACATTCATGAACTAAAAGACTGCTATGTAGTTCATCTATTGTCATAATATCCAACTTATTTGATTCTTCGATCGAATACACAACATCATTAAATTTCATAAACATGAACCGCAAAATTTTTGCAGTAATAATGTTCTCTCCTATATTTTCTCCACATACTTTCATACTTTTCACAATTTTCAAGGTATGAGTTTACTGTTTCATCTTCATCATTCTGTAGAATTTCAAATTCTTCGAGTCTGACATTTTATTCTATTCAAATAACATACCTTTGGCTTCATAACCTTTAGAGCAAAAGAGGAAAAACGGACTTTGCACCCACTAACTCCATATGTCAGTTTCTTAAACTCACGACATCACTGACCATATTATTTAAACAGAAAATTAAAAACAGAAACTAAACGTTTAGTTACTAACATTAATCAACTTGCTAGCAAGTGTAGGATCTGTGCATTTCTTTTCTCTTAACTTTCATTGCTCAGTTTGAGCTGAGTACGGATTTGGATAAATGGCCAAGCTGTGCTCTGAGTTGGCTTGTGGATAATTGATGTAGTGCTTCTAAATAGTTTAGCAATTCTCAAGCTTATTATCAATCTGAGTGAATACGATTGTCGACATAATGTTAAAGATTGTTGCGACATTTTTCACTGCGCTAGGTGTTTTGAAACTTACTTGTGTTCTTGTTTCGCAGGAGGTCCGCCGTTGGTTGTGGCACGTGGTGGATTTTCAGGGATTTTTCCTGATTCC
>NC_028356.1:1276332-1287405 GCF_000741045.1 Vigna radiata var. radiata | reverse complement strand
TGCTGTCTGATTTCCCCGTTACTGCATTTGAAGCAATAGGTAAGTTTGTTTATTTTTCTCCCATGTTGTCGGAATAGCCTGTCACAAATAGCATACATTTTGTCTGATCAAAATCCTGGTTACGTAGGGTGTATTTTGTGGATAGAGATTAGAGGAGAGCCAAAAAAAGTATTTGTTTTATGTAAACATTGGAGAATTTCTTAAAATAACAGAACTTGAAGAATAAAATCAGAGATTATGTGAATTACCAATCATCATCGCTTGTTCTGTTTTCTAATTTTTTTTTTGTGTTTCTAGATCTAGAAATGAAAAATCTGCTGTCAACCCATCCCCTTCAAACTTCTCCGTTCAAACATACCCTGAAATATATTTCCCTGATACGTAGGTTCTGTTTGAAGGAATATTTTCCATAAATACGTTTAGGATAAAAACCAAAATTAAAATAAAAACGAAATTTACTTTCCTATAACCTAAACTTAGCTTATTCACGAGTTAAAAGTCAGATTTTGTAGTTAATAGGAAATAACATCTATAAATTAATTCATGTGTAAGTTAATTTTAACTGAAGAAATTTCCATAAAATAGGCTCATTGTATTCCTCCTTCTATGGAGTTGATGCAGCCTAAGGTTTCATCATATAAAATTATCCTAAAGTTCATAGTGTCCGAGTGAATCTCGTGAAATGTGCCTCTTGCCTCTTGCGTTTGCGTGCATCTCCAATTTTAGAATGACTATGGATGGCCAAATCCTCAATTTTCTTTGATTATTAAGAAGACAACTTTAAATTTAACTCAATTCTACAATGTTAGATTTTAAAACGAGGTTTGCACTTATTTATATAACTTGATCTTATCTCTATTTTTATCTGTAGTTTATGTGAAACTTCCAGTAGTGTTTTAAATTGTTTTATTTTCTTCAAAAATAGGATTTATGGTATGAATCAACATGTCAAATGATGCATTATCCAGGACTCTAGTGATCAATCTGCCTGGAACTGGTATATTTATAAGCTAGTTTATTCTTCGGGTCATACCATGGAGTTATGTGCAGTTTTCATGAGGATGCCACTAAGATAGTTATACAAACCTTGATAATAGGAAGGATACGGATAGAATTTGTGTTCACTTGGACTAGAGGATTTCATGTTGGAATGCTCCCACAATAAACTATGTTCAATTTCCTTACTGCATGAAAGTAAATAGCAAGTTGTCTCTTCATACTTTTTTCTTTTAACAAAATTGCAAATTTTACAGTAACACACAGCTGCTAAAGTCTTTTATACATTTAAGGAACTAATTGAGTTGTGATGATAACTTTCAAATCAACTCTTAGTTTCTACTTTTCACTTCTTCATATTATTCAATTTGGAACTTTTGTGATTAATCACTTGATAATCAACACCTTCTGCATTTTGCATACTGAAATTGTAACCTTAGAGCATGTATGTATGCTTGTGTTAACAATTCTTATTTTCTCTATTAAGTATATATTGGATTGTCTTCTTGTAATGCAGGTTGCTTTTCTCAGTTAGGCACGAATGCCACGAAACGAGGTACAGGTAGTTACAATTTTGAAATATGTATTCTCATGTTCTTAGCTATTTCTAGTTTTTTTTTGTGTGTGTGTGTGATTTTTTATCATCTGATGGAACCAAAAAGCTTGCATAATTTTTGATTTTTTTCTTTAATTTGTTTTATTGTGTTTCAGATAAAACTTTGATTATCTCAAAATATGGAGCAAGTGGTGATTATCCTGCTTGTACCGACTTAGCATATAATAAGGCCATAGAGTANGGTGTGGATGTTCTTGACTGTCCGGTTCAAATATCAAAGGATGGAACACCATTTTGCTTAAACTCCATTGATCTTATAGAGAGTACGACAGTTGCCCAATCAAGCTTTAGCAAATTTGCCATGACTATCCCTCAGATCAAATCCGGCAGTGGCATATTTGCATTCAACCTCACGTGGAGTGATATAAAATCTTTGACCCGTAAGTCACAGAAATTTCCGTAGCTGTTTACTATTCAATTAGGTCAACTGTTTTTCTACATTTCTGTATTTTCATGGAGTTAATCCAGACTTGTCAAAGATTATTTGACTATACTATCAATTAGCCAAAATTTAGAAGATATTTGGACATTGGTAAATCGTGCTTTGGGAATAAAGAGGAAATTAGCTTGAATCTTAGCTTTATGAAGGACAATCATGTGTCACTGATAAACCACGGCAAATTTCTCCCCTTCATAGTGATGCCTTTCACTTGGCTGCCTCCAGAACTTTTTACAACAAATATTTGACATTTTTCTCTTTATTTTCCCTGCAGCCTCAATATTGACTCCTTTTTCAAAATACAGATTGTTCAGGAATCCAGAATCTAAGAATTTAGGGTATTTGGTGGCGTTATCAGATTTCTTGTCCTTGACAAAAAGTCACCCTTCTCTATCTGGTGTCTCTATCGCTGTTGAGGTGCGTTCTTTCGTACCTGTTAACTCTGTATTAGATTTATTATATCAGCTGTTATTTGAACAGTTAGTCTTTTTTGTAATAATAATAAAGCAAGTTTTTGTGAAGAATATCATGCATTATTTTTATCAAATGGTTCAAAGATTTGTTGCACTTGTTTTTGCTGACCATATGTTCGTTCTAAAGTCTTGTATAACCGTGCCAAAAGATTATGAAATATACAGTTTTTAACTCTAGAGTTCTTCTTGTACTTTGCGCCGCTGACTATTTCTCTTTGGAAACCAAAAACCTAATGGCTCACTTGCCCAAAACTTGTATATATATGTGAATTTCACATTAAATATTTATTCACTGACTCTTCTTCAGCATGATTTATTTGTACCAAGTAAAGAATATTCCTTTTTTTTTATGGTGATGATAAACATAAATAATTTTTGTACGTTTCGAGCGTGTAAATGATTTGTTGTCCTTTTCATCTTCAATTTACCAACATCGATATTGTGTTGTTGTTCATGTTATCAGAATGCAGCCTATCTTGCTGAGAAGCAAGGATTAAATGTGATTGATGCAGTAATCAATGCTTTGAGCGAGGCGGGTTATGATAAACCCGGATCCCAAAAGGTTTATATCCAATCCACTGATAGTTCTGTACTGCTAAAGTTCAAAGAGAAAACTAGTTATGAGCTCGTGTACAAGATTGACGAGACTGTCGGTGATGCTGCTAATGCAGCTGTTGAGGATATAAAGAAATTTGCTAGTGCTGTGATTGTCAAGAAGAACTCTGTATTTTCTGATAGTAATCTATTCCTCACAAGCACTACAAAAACTGTGCCGAAGCTAAACGCTGCCAACCTCTCAGTTTTTGTAGAGACATTCAGCAATGAGTTTGTTTCTCAAGCGTGGGATTTCCTCTCAGATGCAACTGTTGAGATAAACTCATATCTAAATGCTAAGGGCCTAAAAATTGATGGTATCATCACAGACTTCCCTAAAACTGCCGACAGATACAGAAGTAAGTGGCAGCAACTTCTGCTGTACCATGTGGTTGTCTTTTATGAGCCTCTTCATTACTAAAACCTTTTTTTCTCCATTTTTCTGCAGGGAACAAATGCTTAAATTTGGGTGACAAGAGACCTACTTACATGGACCCTGTTCAACCAGGTGGTCTTTTTTCTCTCATTACCCCAGACTACTTGCCTCCAGCTCAAGCTCCACTCCCACCCTTGACAGAATCTGAAGTTGCAGAGCCACCTTTGCCTCCTGTTGCTAAAATAGCCCAAGTTTCCAGCCCCAGTTCTGGAACCCCAGCACCACAAGGAAATGCACAGGCTAAGGTTGCTGTCTGCTTCTTCTTTTCCTCTCTGGCTGTGTTCATAGCTTCCCTTCTTCTGCATTGATCAAAATCATCTCTAAACTTCCTTCTAAAAGAAAAAAAAAAAAAAAAAGAAGAATCCACATTTGCTGGTTTCAACCCCTTATTTGCACATCCCTTCTAGGATTGAGTGGCATGAAAGCTTTTGGCTTCAGATTGAGTACATGAACAATCCACTAGTTAAATTCGAATTTTGTTGTTACCATAGAGAAAAAGAAACAATAACATGAATACTTCTAACTTAAAAAAAAAAAAAAAACTGATTTTATTTATTTATTTATAGGAATTAAGATAAGAATACATGCATCTAATGAATGCATTTAATTTAAAATACAATTATGGACATTCTATTACATCTCATATTTTCTGGAAAAATAGTTCCGAAAATTTCATTTTGAAAAACAGCCCATGTGATCTAGAAAGTGTCTTCTGAAAATTATAATATAAAAAGATTGTTCTGAAATATATTTTATATGTTTTGAAAGGTTTTTCGGAATCGCAATTCAAAACTTACCTTTATAAAATATAAATTGATCATTTTAAGAAGTATACGTATGCAATCACAATTTACATAAATGCAGAAATAAAAATTTTAACCCATCAACTTATTTTCATTCAATCCATTTAATTCATCAAATTGACTTGTTAAAGATCACTGATAGAGCGAAAAAAGATTAATATGATTATTTTCAATATTAAACCACAATTAATGAATCACGAGTGAAGGTGACAATTTTACTTTTGTTGTTAATAAGTTTTGGGATAGTTTAAGAAAAAATGAAGTCAGGATTTCATGCAACCAATTAGACACTCTTAAAATCAAGTTTGTTATTGGCCACAATAAGTCCGATGTGGATAAGTTAGAGAAACCATAACTGAAATTCGACTGAAAGTTTAATGATAATGAACTCAACTGTACGAGGTAAAACACTTTCAAATTTCGAAGCATGGACAATAGTGAAAATTTGATGTTACCATTATTAAAGGATGAAAAGAAGAAACCATCTTACAAATGTTTTTGACTCCATTCTAATTAAGTTGTGTTTGCAACTCAAAAGTTTTCACACTCAGTTACTGAAAGAAAAATCTACATGAAAGAGCAAGCAACCAAAGATGAATATCTACAACCAAGTTAGAAACATGAGATGCAGTTTTTGTGACTAAATCAAACCTTCATTATCCCAGCTTCTACACTTCAACAGCATAATTAATGCAAGGAATTGTAATATTTACTTTTCTTGATTATACAACTCAGTTTCACTTTCCTAAACCAAAGGTCAATGACCCTTATGCCATTGATAGCTTCTATGGAAGATGAAGAAGCTCCAAGAATTTGTAAAAAACAATTAATTATTTCATGTTTTGGCAATGTTACATTTAGAGTAGAGAGAATATATCATAATTTTTGTGTGCCTTCTCATAAAAAAAAAACAATTATGTTATTTATGAAGAAAGTGAATATATATGCTTTCTTAGCGATTAGCCTAACAAGTAGTGGGTTGAAATTAATGCTAAGATAGATATAAGATTAAACGATACATTATAAGGAAGAGCAGCAACTATTAATTTAACAAATAATGCAATATCAAGATTTTGAGGGACAGTTGAAAAAGATTTTCTGGTCATTCCCTCCCGTTAGTAAAATTTGATGAACTAGTTGAAAATTTTAAACTATTAAGTTTTGATTCAATTCATCTAATTTTTCAAATTAACTTGTTAAAGATGACTAGTACAGCGTGAGGATACCACTATGATTATTTTCAACATTAAACCATGATTAATGAATCATAGTATATCTAGACATAGAAAAAAAAAAAGAGTGAGTTATATGTTGTGGTTGAAAAGTGTAGTCTATAAGACATAATAGAATATGATTTATGAAAAATTTGTAGTCTATAGACTTAAAAAGCATGGATATCAAATGATACGTTATAGTTGCTAGGATATAAATAAAGTTTCATATAAAATAAAATAAGAGATAGACAGATTTATATACTTATAAGGTACTTATCTTGGTAAGAGGAATTTTGGGAAGTTTGATTTAAAACGAACAATATCTAACCAGATTGTTATACATTTGAATTTTTAAGAGATGAAGATGGAGAAGTTATAATTTAGCAAATTAATTATTTGTTGTTTGTTTTGAAAATCATTTTCTATTGTTTCATGGTTGACTCTTTTCTTTGGTTATGTTGACATTTGTAGGGATGATAAAGTAGTTTTAAAATTTCAAAATCCTATGAAATGCACACTCTTTGATGGAATAGTTACGGAGTTTCTCAAATATAACATACAATTACCTTTCACTCTATTTTGTGTGTGTTCTCATTAATAAATTCATCTATGTTTTGTTAGCTATGAGATTTTAGGAGACTAAATATTTTTTATAGTCAAATATAGTTAGGTTAAAAGCTCTTTTTGGTCCCAGTTTTGGTTGGGAAAATTCGAAATGATCCCTGTGTTGATTTTGTGTTCAATTTCGTCTCAAAGAACGAATTTTATGTTCAATTTGGTCCTTTTCAGTAACTCCGTTAAAATTGTTAACGGCAACGTGTCCACATGTGCAACTGGTAAGTGATGTGTCAGTTTTTTTGCTGACTGGGAGTCCTTTTTAGCCGTTAGAATTTTTAAAATTGAATTTCATAATTAGGGTTTATCTTTTGAGAATAAATTGAAGAGGGTGATTCTAAATTAGGGTTTTTATTTCCCAATCTTCTTTCCTTAGTTAACGACCATTCTGCTTCATCTTGTTGGAATATGGCAAAGAATGCAATGGGTTTTGGGGGCAATACTCCATCCGTAGGCGGAGGTTTTGCTAATGTTCCACAAAACAATGGACCCATTTCGAGGAACAATAGCTTCAAAACAGCTTCAAATAGTGATTCTTCTACCACTGCTGGCAACAGTGGATTCAACCCAAGAACATCTGATATGCCGCAAAGTCTACATTTGCAAGATGTGGTTCAGGACATTGGCCATGAGTTCGCGGATAACCCCTTCTTTAACAGTGATCTTGATGATGAAATGGGTTTTGGCTGGAAGGCATGACTAACACAACTGGGTCGTGTAATTGGCATATATTTTGTAGATGCTATTTTTCTCTCTTGATTTTCCTGTCATTTTCTTTTCATTGATTTCGATTGGACTTGAAATTATGAAATAATTCCAGAAAGATCAAGCAGAATGGGAAGCAGACATGGTTCATTAACTAAGAAAAGAAGATTGGGAAATAAAAACCCTAATTTAGAATCACCTTCTTCAATTTATTCCCAAAAGATAAACCCTAATTATGAAATTCAATTTTAAAAATTCTAACGGCTAAAAAGGACTCCCAGTCAGCAAAAAACCTGACACATCACTTACCAGTTGCACATGTGGACACGTTGTCGTTAACAATTTTAACGGAGTTATTGAAAAGGACCAAATTGAACATAAAATTCGTTCTTTGGGACGAAATTGAACACAAAATCAACACAGGGACCATTTCGAATTTTCCCAACCAAAACTGGGACCAAAAAGAACTTTTAACCAATATAGTTATTTGTGAAACTTTTAGGCCAAACGTCGATGTACACGGAAAACAACTTAAATATGACTAGGTTTGTCATTGCAAGATTTATTTTATCAAAATGTTGAATTAATAAATAAAAAGAAATATTTAAAAGTTTACGTCTATTAATATTTCGATTAGAAGCTAATGAAAATTAAAAGGTTAAAATTGTACAAAAGTAAATTGTAAATCCCAATAATACATGCCCCACAACATCACATTCTAATTCTTTGTCTCCTATCTTAATTACTTTTTAACAATTAGTATTAAATTTATAATTCTAATAGAATATGGCCAAAACACACACATAAGGTGAATTACATTAATTCTTTATTTATTTTGTGTTTCATAATATGAACAATTATAAGGTATTTTAGATAAATTAGTTTAAATTTTTTATCATTCATTTTGAAATTTGATATGTATTATCATGACTTGATTAAATGAGACCATTTGTCTCGAATAAAATTTGAAAAATATATGGCAACAAAAGTAGAATACATTTATTTTACAACTAAACATTGATCAAATATTCCATACAACATGGTGTGATAAGATTCTTGACTTACAATTTTATTTTCCAACATAATTGAAATTCAACAAGAACAAGTGCATGGAACATTTTGCAATCATTCCACGTATCCACTCATTTATTATGTCACTTTTTGCTACTTCACATATTTCACCTTCTTCTCATCTTTTTACGGAGACCACCTCCGACCATTTTCACGAGCCATTCAGGCTTTTCAATGAACAATACAAAAATTCCTAAGCCAATTCCAAATATTAATCCACATCCATATCCTATAACAACTACTTCCCATCCAAATTGAAATCTCTCTTCTCGCCAGAAGCTCGGAGAAGATGGAGATTGTTGTTTAATGTTGTTGCAGTTCTTTGACAATGGGAACCCACATAGTCCTGAGTTTCCAATGTAGGAGTTATTTTCAAAAGTGTTGAACTGTTTTCCTTCAGGTATTTCTCCGACAAGATGATTATAGGAAAGATTCAGGACTTCAAGAAAGTTCAAATTGGTTAATTCTGTGGGTATCCTACCCATGAACATATTTGAGGAGAGATCCAGTGATTCCAAAATTTTCAAATTTCCAATGGATTGGGGAATAGGACCACTGAGTCTATTATGGGAAAAGTTGAGTCCTCTAAGAGCATGAAGCTCTCCAATTACATATGGAATCTCTCCTTCAAATTTGTTTCTGGATAAATCAATGGTTATAAAGTTTTTTGGAATTTTTTTGAATGTCATATTTATGGCTTTTGTTGTTACGGTTGCAAATTCAGTTACAGATCTATTACTGTAAGGTTGCATGTATAGCTCGCCCACTTTGTAACGAATAACATTCTTCATGGCTTGAAAATTTTGTATATAGGTTTTTGGTATTGAACCATTGAAGTAGTTGGATGAGATATCAAAAATAAGTAAACTTGTAAATCCATTTTTCATCTTTAAACTTGGAACAGGACCGTACAATTTGTTGGCACGCAATACCAATATTGTCAACATTGGTAGTGTTTGAAGCCAGGCAGGAAATTTGTCCTCAATTTGATTGTTGGCAAGATTCAAGATCTCNAATTNNNTGCAATTGGACAAAGATTTTGGCAAAATACCTTCTAATTGGTTGTCATTGAGATTTATAACGCTGAGAGGACTATTGATTGAGAAATTACTTGGTAATGTCCCATTTATTTTGTTCCTTTGTAAATCCAAAATAAAAAGGAAAGACAAGTTTGCAAGGCATGGTGGAATGACACCTACCAACTTATTGTGAGACAAAAGGAGAACATCAAGTGAACTTACACTACAAATGGAGGAAGAGATGTGGCCAGTGAGTAAATTGAAACTAAGATCAAGGAATTGGAGTTTGTAGTTCCTTGAGAATTGCTTCACTGGAGTTGACAGAAAGTTCTGGGATAGGTTCAAATAATTTAATGAATCCATCTCATGTAACCACTTAGGAACTGTTCCATTCAATTTGTTGTTGGATAGGTCAAGGTCTGTCAACATTGGAACTTTTCCTGCCAATTTTGGAAATTCAGTGAGATCTAAAGATGATAAATACAACCTCTCTAACCTAGGGAAATTGTAATTGACATTGTGAAAACCACTAAAGTTGTTTGATGATAAACATAATTGGCCAAGATTTACTAGAGTGAAGATTGATTGTGGAATATTGCCCTGTAGCTTGTTGTTGCACAAATACAGAAACTCAAAGGATTGTGACACGGTAGCACTTATACGTCCTGTGAAATGATTATCTGATAGATCTAGTTCTAGCAAAGATGGCAAAGATAAACACCAAACAGGAATTGTTTCATTTAGTAAGTTGTCATTGAAGTATAACCGAGTTAGGTTTGAGAGACTTGTTATTTTGTTAGGCAGAGGACCCTCCAATCTATTATGTGAAAGATCTAAGAAAACGAGATATTGAAGATTTAGAATTGACAATGGAATTTGACCACTCAATTTATTCATTGAAAGATCCAAGNGAATGAGATGTTGAAGATTTGAAAGTGTTGATGGTAGCTCACCTTCTACATTGTTATGACTCAAATCTAGTTTTTCAAAACTATTTATCTGGGGAAAGATGTTTGGGATTTGGCCACTGAATTGATTGAATCCAAGATCCAGAAAAGTTAGACTCGGAAGGGATAAGAGGGAGGAGGGAATTGAACCATTGAGATAGATGTTATGTGAGAGATCAAGGAAAGTAAGATGTGTGAGGTTGAAGAAAGAGGCAGGGATTGACCCCTCAAAATCATTATATGACAAATCCAATATAGTGAGAGAAGCAGCACTGCAACTCAAGCTGGGAAGGTGGTGGCCATTGAGACTGTAATGAATATATGACAAGTACAACTGTTGAAGTTTTGGTAAGCATAAGGTGCCATTTTTCAAGTTTCCCCATACTCCAGTTTCACTGAGACTAAGACTAACTAAGGAGGTAGACTGATTGAGTGGCCTCATTGAACTTTGAGTCATATCTACATCATCCAAAACAAGCTCCTTTAAAAATGTTGCGTTTTGGAGGAATTTCTTCCAACTGCTTTCTTTCCACGTTAACTGCAGATTATGAGAGAGATCAAGTGATTCTAATTTGGAAAGTTGTGAGATTTGAGAAGGAATTTCACCTTGTAAGACACAATCAGACAAATTGAGGTGTGTGAGACTCACAAATCCATTAAAGAGAGATGGTTGAAAGTTGAAATAATTGAAAGCAAGATTAAGTGATTGAAGATGAGAAAGATAGAAAAAAGTACTGTTCGGAAGGATTTCACCATAAAGGCCACCGCATGAGACATCGAGACCTATGACACGACCAGAAATGGGGTGGCAAGTAACGCCAACCCATGAGCAACAATCTGTTCCATTTTCCCATGTTGTTGTCTTTGGATCCATATCACTGCATGCAGCATAGCTTGAAAAAGCATAAGTGGCATCATCATAAGTGGGAGAGGTCTCTACTGATCCAAAAGAAGAAGTGTCAGAGTTTTTGAATTGGAGCAAGGCAATTTTATCCTGAGGATGACATAAGGAATGAGAAAAGGAGAAGTGAAAGAAGACAATATGGCAACATAGAAGAAGCAACCACCCCACCCATGACTCCATATCTAACTCTGTTTAAAGGAAAAATGTGCATATATGGCTAAATAATCAAAGATGAACATTT
>NC_028356.1:1267162-1274452 GCF_000741045.1 Vigna radiata var. radiata | reverse complement strand
TTATGGATGGTAAGCATGAATGTGTGTATGAATTTTAGTATGTGTTATATGTATGATGATAGTCAAATAAAATGGAAAGTGTGAATTAAGTATGATGAGAAAAGGATTCTGTAGGAAATCCTAATGGTTGCTATCTTGTGTGATGTATTGAAGTAGGGACTTCGAGATTAAGGAATGATTCTGATTACGGATGGCAAAAAAATCCACAGGCACGGGTATCCGCGGGTAAAACCTGCGGCGTAGTTATTACCCGCAGATATTTATTACCCGCGGGTAACAGGTAGCGGGTATTTTAATATCCGCTTCTAAACAGGTTGGGTACACGTAGTATACTACCCGACCCGCAAGTACCCGTTACCAGCAAAAAATAATAAAAAATTAATTTATATATTTTTTAATTAAATTTAATTAAAAATAAAATAAAAAATATATTTTATTAGGTTAAATTTAATTAAAATTAAATACTAATTTATATTATATTATATATATTTTTTGTAATTTTATTTAAATTTTATTTTAAAATGTATAAATATTTTATTTTTATTTTTTGCGGGTATCCACGGGTACCCGCAGGTTTTAAAATACCCGCGGATATTTTCTAAACGGGTACCCTACAGGTAGCGGGTCGCGTGGCAGGTACATTTTTACCCGGCAGGTCGGGTTGCGGGTAGACACTATCCGTGCCCGACCCCCTTGTTGCCATCCCTAATTTTGATACTCTCAATAGCTCTCAATCTCAAGTAGAGAGAGGTGGTTATGTCGTAAAGAGTAGTAAAAGGTCCTTAGTCTTATGGTAATGTATTGACCATAGATGTTTGACAGATTAACCTTGGTATGTGGTAGTTTAATGTAGGCATGTTGTTCTACCATACACGGGGCAAGTCTCCTATGAGTCTGACATTAATACATGTATCCGGATGATCAAAGTTTGTAATTGATATGATTATTTTTGTATTACTTTATTTATATTATGAATGTGATATTATTGTTTTAAAATGTATGAATGTGTTTTGGTACTTTAACTTACCCTTCTATATTTGTTTTTCTCTTTTACAATGATCATCTTAATGGTGTAAGTTTAGAGGTGTCTTTGGTGGGCAAGAGCGTAGCTAAAGCTTAGAGTAAGATGTTTCATCCTTCCCTCTTTGTTTTGTAAAGTCTAACTTTGCAGACGTGGATCAGACATTAATAGGTCATTTTAAGTGATTCAATTACGTGGAATTTATTATTTAAAAAAAATAGTTAGAAATTTGGAAAACCCAATAAGAGAACCAAATAAGGGTTTACGTTTTTAGAATATGGAAAACCCAGCTTTGGTCGCGCTAGAAATTTTCTTTTCCAGTTCGTCCTCATTCCTTTTACGTGAGCCATCAGAGCTTCTTCTCCTCTCTGATCTCGTGGACCATCCAACCTTGGAAAACCATTTTTGGCTCGTGCTTAGGGAGTGATCTCGCGAAGTCGCGACGGAAGGGGCGCGAAGGCGCGTTGGCAGTTCTTATTCTTCTTCCCTCTGTTCTGATTCGCAGCAAGGAAGAAGCTTCCTTCTCTTCCTCCTCTTCTGTTTTTTATTGGGTTCCGTAGGGGCTTCTGTGTCCATATCTAATTTTTGCAAATTGGGATTAGGGTTTCGTTTCAAATTGATTTGGGAAATCATGGGTTCTCTCTGTATTCGAAATTTGGTTGGGATTCTTCTTCCTTGCAGATCGACGGCGAGGGGTTCTCTCTATATTCGAAATTTGCTTAGGTCAATGCACAACGAAAGATAAAAAAGGAAACAACAAAAGTGCAGAAAAGAGGTGTACATGAGCTAAGAAAGAGAAATGTGAGACCTTGAACTGCAATGGGAGGTGTGGTTTTCCTTAGCTCAACCCACGAAGAGAATATTCACGAGAACTGCGATTTGCACGATGGCTAGTGAGAGAATGACGAAAGGGAGAGAAATTATATGACATTGGGAAACGAAGAAAACGGAATGAGGGAAGTGGTTTGAAGTTTACATAACAAAAGGGGTCATAAACTCATAAAGCAACTTCGAAAATTTCATGTTACGATCATAGGTCTCAGCACCATCTTCATTCCAAAACACAAAGTACAAGAACAAGTTTCCTTTCCTATGAGGAAAAGGGGTTGCTGATGCTGAAATCTCATCCATTACCCCTCCATAAGGGTTCCACTGCATCCAAACGTTGTTACATTTAATCATCAAATCCCAGAAGCCTTTGAGGGCCGTTTCTGGGACAAAACAGAATCATTAAACACTATTTTTTAAAAATAAAAATTTCAGGTAATTGAATCACTTAAAATGACCTATTAATGTCTGATCCACGACATAGTTAGACGACGTTAGTGGAAAGTTAACGGAGAGGGTTTTATTGTCTCAAATTAACAAATATTTAGATTCAATTAAGAAAAAAAAATATGATGACCTAGTTGAAAATTGGACACAAATATAAAGACCAAAACATATATTTAACCAAAATATAATATATAATAGTATTTCAACATTATGAAATTTGAGATATTAGAAAATATATCGATTTGATTTGATAGTAAATTATTTAAGAAATAAAAGTTGGTTATTAAACTTGACGAACAGAATAACTTAATTTTGAACAGTATGTAGGAGTTCAGCAACCAAAATATTGCCATACATTAATAAATATATATTTTCTGTTAATTCTTTGCTATTAATTTTTTTCTCTTCTCTTTATTATTTTTAGTATTATTTTCTAGTTTCTAACGTGTTTTTTAGTTTTGAGTGTAAATTAAAAAGGAAAGAGATTCCACCAGAGTAAATTAAAACTAAGAGACAATTGCTTGTTGCACCCCGTCAATTTTCATAAATGAAAAAAATTTAGTATTGTAAAAAGTGATTTCTGGATTATTAATTCTGGAACACAATTTCCGAAATTTCGGCAATAACATTTCCGGAATAAAATTTTCCAAAATAGAATTTATGAAATAATATTTTTAAAATAAACTTTTTGAAACGTGTAAAATACATTCTGAAACACATATTTTAGGACACATTTTCGGAATAAACATTCTGAAATGTATATATAATACCTTCCGAAATTAATTTTTACTCCTACATAAATGTGTTTCGAAAAAGCCTTTTCAGAACATGAAATATTTTTCTGGGACTCTTTCTGAAATGAGTTCTTTTAGAATTTTCTCTCTTCTTCTTCTCCAGTATTGGTTCGAAATTTGATGGGGGTGCAGTAAGCAATTTGCCAAACTTAGATCAAGGAATCCAAGTTTGTCTTGAGAATTGATGAATTGGTCTTTTCTTGTTAGTGGGCTTTGGGATAGGTTCAAAAAGTATGAAGCCCAGATTTCATGCAACCAACTAGGCACTCTTTTGCTCCCTCCACTACCTCAAGTTTCTATACTTCTTTGTTAATTTTCTTTTATTCCAGAAATACTGTACACTTCTCCATGTTACAACCCTAGGTTTTGAAAACTGATTAGAAAGAGTATGTGTTAACCAACCAAATGGTTTTGCTATTTCACGCAGCGAAAACAAAGTCTACAATTTTCAGAAAGTCCTTTATGGACTGCAGCACTCTCCAAGAATTTAGTATATCAAGATTCACAGTTATCTACTGCATAAATGATTTTAACATTAAACTACAATTAATGAATCATAGACCATAATTAATGAATCACGAGTGAAGGTGACAATTTTACTTTTGTTGTTAATAGGTTTTGGGATAGTTTAAGAAAAAATGAAGTTAGGATTTCATGCAACCAATTAGACACTCTTAAAATCAAGTTTGTTATTGGCCACAATAAGTCCGATGTGGATAGGTTAGAGAAACCATAACTGAAATTCGATTGATAGTTTAATGATAATGAACTCAACTGTGAGAGGTAAAGCACTTTCAAATTTCGAAGCATGGAGAATAGTGAAAATTTGATTCTACCATTATTAAAGTTGTTTAGATGATAGACATAAATTAACTTAGGCTTAAGCTTGAAATATAGTTCTTTTATCTTTAAAAAACATATAGGAAGGTGAAAGGAAAAAAAAAAATTAAACTGTATTAAATTTTAATTCTCATACGAAGAGAGACCATTAGACATTATAGAAACAATTAAAATTTATTTAACACAGATTAAAAGTCATTTATGGTGATCCTATTTTGAAGATAGATATTTGTTATTTTCTATATTATTGACTTAGTAATTATTGTTAGTTTGTTTGTTAAAAATCTAATACTATGGAAAAGTGGGGGCAGCAGCATCATCGTAATTGAACCACACATTAGTTTATCAGAAACTTGTGTTATGTTTTGGTCTTTAGGTCTTAATTGTATACGTGATGTTTCAAAATCAAAATCGTTGTTTTATGTCTGAAATGAATACACCGATCATACCTCTCTATGGTATAAAGAACAAGTCTTCGTCTCTCAGTCTTTAAATGAAAAGTCTTCGTCTTTTAGCATTCATCTTGTTTAGCCCAATCACTTTATTTTTATAAAATTTTGTAATACAAAAATAAAAATGAATGGATAGTATCAACAGCTAAAATAAAAGGTTGATAAGTAATTTAACGTACCAATTTTAATAATTTATAAATGATAAAATAAAATATTATAAAATTAATAAAACAAAATAAATTTATATCAAACTCTATTGCATACTAGAGACATTTCAACGTACAAAAGACATCAAGACAAAATAAATTAACATGTAAAAGAGTTTTCATAATATTTTTCTTCTTTTTATTTTTTTCAACAACAATATTAAATCTAATTAAATAATATAAAAACGTAATTCCACAATCATATAACCCCAGAGAGAAAAAACCAAAAGCCATTAATTAGCACTTTAAAAAAGTTGAGCTTTCTGAGTTAAGACCTCATTGTGTTACGCACACAAGCAGTTACTCTCTCATCTTTGCATTTTTTGAGGTGGTTGGGTTTTTCAGTTCGTCGTAATCTGCCACCGTTGCCGGGATGTGGAATCTACGCGCTCTCTCTGCTCCGCTCGCGGTGCTTCTTCTTCTTCTTCACTGTCTCCTTGGTACCGTCTCTGGTCAGAGATCTTCCTGGAAGACACTCAGCGGTATAACTTGTCTCTCTCATTCTTCTAATGTATCTTCTCTTACTTCCATTTTTGCTTCTCTTTCTCTTCACGTTCTATTTTCGCAACCGATATTAACTGTAAATACACAGATAAAATTTTATCTGTTTTTTTGAAAATGTCATCTTATTCTGCAACTTTGAGAACTACTCTAACTCAAGTTTTATTCTGCAAGACATCATGATGGAACTGAAAACATGACAACTTTTGTAAAATAAGAACAAAAAATTATGAACAGAGTCGCCTCCATATTATACTAAAAAAACTATGGAAAACCAAAATTGAGTTCAAATTATTTATGTGAGAGAAAGGTCGCAATCCACAGCATCCATACAAAAACACTTCCTTTTAATTAAGTGCCTAGAATTAATGTGATTTTTTAAAATATTTTTTTTTTCTCAAAAAAAAAATCAAATGAAACATATATAAAATGATAAAGAAAAAAAATAAAATAATCTTAGCTCAAGAATGATAGACCTTGGCCATTCATATTCTCAAAAATGAAAAATCAGATAGTTCTTTAAGAAAAATTATTGGAAGAAATATTGACCTTATTAATATTCTTTTATGTTAAAATAATATCAAAGGAATATGAGACTTAATATGATAAAAAATTATAGTTATTAATTTGAAAACTATAGTTATCAAGTTTGAGACTTAACATGAAAAAAAAAAATCCAATTATAAAACAAACCTAAGATTTAACATGATAATTATTAATTTTTTTAAAACTATCAAGACTTAACATAGAAATTTATAAAAAAAAAATAATTATCAAAAAATTCAAGATTTGACATGATAACTAATAATTTTGAAAATATAATTATCAAGTTTGAGACTTAATGCTTTCAAATTTTATTATAAAACTCTGTAATTTGTGAATTTAGAACCATTAAAATATAGAAATGAAGGTGTAAATTATGTACACATGAAAAAGGATTCAAAAAGAATAACTGAAATGGGTCAAGCCCAGCCCAGCCCATATATCTAGTTTTTGATTTGTAATTTTCCTACTCATTACTTAAATAAAAAATCTATTAAATTACTTTTTTTTTTTTTTTCTGAAAACATCCATTCTTAAAAAACCTGAAACCTCTTCCAAACCCTTCTTCTGCCACCACCGTCAACCTTGCTGCGTCGCCTGGCCTCTGAACCATCCAGCTCCAAGCTCACTGATTCTACTGTCACATATGTGACGGCTACCTACGTCGCACCACTTCAACCATCAAAAGCCGCCAACCGCCGCGTCTCAAATGACTACTCCCTGCATCGCAATATTTATACAACATTTATTTACAAATTAAATTTTTTTAAATTTAGAGAAACAAAATGGTTTAATTTTTTAAAACAAATTTAAATTAAATTAAAACAAAATAAAAATACAATAACTATTGAAACAAATGTAATAAATAAAAATAATTAAAAAAAAACATTTTAAAAAAATAGGAATGAAAAAAAAAATTGAGACAGCGACGTCCAAACAAAACGAGAATCGCTGGAATGATTAAATCAAAGAGAAACTAAGCTTTAATTACTAACATTAACGAATTTGCTAGCAAGTGTAGGATCTGTGCGTTTCTTTTCTCTCAACTTTCATTGCTTAGTTTGAGCAGAGTACGGATTTGGATAAATGGCCAAGCTGTGCTCTGAGTTGGCTTGTGCATAATTGATGTAGTGCTTCTAAATAGTTTGGCGTTTCTCAAGCTTATTATCAATTGTTAGCGAAAGTTTTGGTTGAAACAAATCTTTGTCGGTTCACGTCATAGAACTATGGTTTTGGCTCAAGATATGACATACACTCGTTTTTAACCACACCATCGGTAGTTGATGTGGAATCTGTAACAGATCCTTAAATTATGCCATCTTCCAATGGCGGATAATGGTCTAAGTGTGACTTGATAAACTTACCAAAAATTGTTAATATAAGTTTTGAAACTCTTTTAGAATCTGGATTTAGTTCTAACTGAAACGAATACTCTTTTCTATAGTCATATCACTTCACTTGTGAAAGTGGGATTTTCAGCATTAACAATTTTTTGCATGCAATTTATAGGCCAATCTGAGTGAATACGATTGTCAAAGATAGTTGCGACTTTTTTTCACTGCTCTAGGTGTTTTGAAACTTACTTGTGTTCTTGTTTCGCAGGAGGTCCGCCGTTGGTTGTGGCACGTGGTGGATTTTCAGGGATTTTTCCTGATTCC
>NC_028356.1:1191858-1265617 GCF_000741045.1 Vigna radiata var. radiata | reverse complement strand
TGTTCTTGACTGTCCGGTTCAAATATCAAAGGATGGAACACCATTTTGCTTAAACTCCATTGATCTTATAGAGAGTACGACAGTTGCCCAATCAAACTTCAGTAAATTTGCCACGTACATCCCTCAAATCAAATCCAGCACTGGCATATATGCATTCAACCTCACGTGGAGTGATATAAAAACTTTGACCCGTAAGTCACAGAAATTTTCGTAACTGTTTGCTATTCAATTAGGTCAAATGTTCTTCTATATTTCTGTATTTGCATGGAGTTAATCCAGACTTGTCAAGCTTATTTGACTACATTTTCAATTAGCCAAAATTTAGGAGATATTTGCAAATTGGTACAAATCGTGTCTTTAGGAAAATGGCTTAAATCTTAGCTTTATGAAGGACAATCACGTGTCACTGGGCAAATTTCTCCCTTTCATAGTGATGTCTTTCACTTGGCTGCCTCCAGAACGTGTTACAACAAATATTTGACATTTTTCTCTTTATTTTCCCTGCAGCCTCAATATTGACTCCTTTTGCAAAATACAGATTGTTCAGGAATCCGGAATCTAAGAATTATGGGCACTTGGTGGCATTATCAGATTTCTTGTCCTTGACAAAAAGTGAGCCTTCTCTATTTGGTGTCTCTATCGCTGTTGAGGTGCGTTCTTTCGTACCTGTTAACTCTGTATTAGATTTATTATATCGGCTGTTATTTGAACATTTAGTCTTTTTTGTAATAATAAAGCAAGTTTTTGTGAAGAATATCATGCATTATTTTTATCAAATGGTTAAAAGACCTGTTGCACTTGTTTTTCCTGACCATATGTTCGTTCTAAAGTCTTGTATAATAACCGTGCCAAAAGATTATGAAAAATTCAGTTTTTAACTCTAGAGTTCGTTCTTCTTGTACTTTGCGCCGCTGTCTATTTGTCTTTGGAAACCAAAAACCTAATGGCTCACTTGCCCAAAACTTGTATATAAATGTGAATTTCACATTAAACATTTATTCGCTGAACCTTCCTCAGCATGATTTATTTCTTCCAAGTAAATAATATTGCTTTTTTTTTTTATGGTGATGATAAACATAAATAGTTTTTGTATGTTTCGAGCGTGTAAATGGTTTTTTGTCCTTTTCATCTTCAATTTACCAACATCGATATTGTGTTGTTGTTCATGTTATCAGAATGCAGTCTATCTTGATGAGAAGCAAGGATTAAATGTGATTGATGCAGTAATCAATGCTTTGAGCGAGGCAGGTTATGATAAACAAGGATCCCAAAAGGTTTATATCCAATCCACTGATAGCTCTGTACTGCTAAAGTTCAAAGAGAAAACCAGTTATGAGCTTGTGTACAAGATTGACGAGACTGTCGGTGATGCTGATAATGCAGCTGTTGAGGATATAAAGAAATTTGCTAGTGCTGTGATTGTCAACAAGAACTCTGTATTTTCTAAAAATAATGAATTCCTGACAAGCACTACGAAAACCGTGCCGAAGCTAAACGCTGCCAACCTCTCNGTTTTTGTAGAGACATTCAGCAATGAGTTTGTTTCTCAAGCGTGGGATTTCTTCTCAGATGCAACTGTTGAGATAAACTCATATCTAAATGCTGATGGCCTAAAAATTGATGGTATCATCACAGACTTCCCTAAAACTGCCGACAGATACAGAAGTAAGTGCCATGCCAGCAATTTCTGCCGTACCATGTGGTTGTCTTTTATGAGCCTCTTCATTACTGAAACATTTTTTTCTCCATTTTACTGCAGGGAACAAATGCTTAAATTTGGGTGACAAGAGACCTACTTACATGGCCCCTGTTCAACCAGGTGGTCTTTTTTCTCTCATTACCACAGATTTCTTGCCTCCAGCTCAAGCTCCACTCCCACCCTTGACAAAATCTGAAGTTGCAGTGCCACCTTTGCCTCCTGTTGCTAAAATAGCCCCAGTTTCAAGCCCCAGATCTGGAACCCCAGCACCACAAGGAAATGCACAGCCTAAGGTTGCTGTCTGCTTCTTCTTTTCCTCTCTGGCTGTGTTCATAGCTTCCCTTCTTCTGCTTTGAGCAAAATCATCTCTAAACGTCCTTCTAAGAAAACCTTTTGCTGGTTTCAACCCCTTATTTGCACATCCCTTTTAGATTGAATGGCATGAAAGCTTTTGGCTTTAGACTGAATACATGAACAATCCACAGTTTTTGTTCTTCTTGAAAGGAGCAAATTCTTTCAATCTACTTTGTTGTAGCTATGATTGTCCATTCTTAGCTCCCCAATTGCTTCTCGGGGTTATGCTGTAGTCATAAGTTAGCGTGGTATATATATATATATATATCCATGAATTCTTTTCAGACGTGTATTTTGTGTGTCTTGTTGTAAGATATATTTATATTTTTATGCATCTGACGAGATTAACAAATTGAGGTCCTCTTTTCTGAAAATTATCCACAATAAACTGCTATTTCTCTCCTGATCTTACAATTAACAGAAATCACAGCATTGTCGAATGCAAAACATATGGGCGTCTTTGAATGCTGCTGTTCTCTTTGATTGAAGGCTAATGAGTGTTGGAAGTGCAGAAAGTGGAAAATGAGCAAAACGCACTTTTAGAAGAATAAAATAATCATGATGTATTATTATCCAATGCAACCGAAACCACCCACTTGAGTTACCTTAACTAAGGATTTGTTTAACTTATATAAGATCTTAAATTCGAATTTTGTTGTTACCATAGAGAAAAAGAAACAATAACATGAATACTTCTAACGTAAAAAGACTGATTTTTTTATTTGTTTATAGGAATTAAGGTAAGAATACATGCATCTAGTGAATGCATTTAATTTAAAATATAATAATGTACTATTTTATAAGCACCTTTAAGAACATTTTGTTTGATAAATTTAACAATATTTGTATTTTAATAATAATAATTAGTAGAATTTAAGTATAAATTTATTAATTTCTTAGAGAATAAAACTTATAACATTTAATAAAGATCTCAAACATAACAAAAGAAACAAGAAGTTTAGTCAAAGAGAATATTTGAATTAATTCTAATAAATTCCTGGCTTATTTTATTTCATAATTAAAAAATATTACATTATATATATATATATATATATATATATATATATATATATTATTAAAAATGATAAAATTTAAGTATAAATTTAAGTCATAACTAAAAAAAAGAAGAAATAAACAATAAATAATATAAAAAATTCATAAATTTGTTATTTATAAATTTATTATTTTAAACTCTTAATTTGAAATATTTTATTTTATTCTGATGATGAATTTTTCATACAACATATTAAATAATTATTTTATGTATTTTAAAAATATGTTTATCCTTGTTAAGGAAAATTAAATATGTTTAGCCAAAAATTTAACTTTTTATGTTATTACACAATTTTGTATATAAGCAAACAATCAATTTTATTAAAATATTTTACAAAGTTTATGTAAATTGGATTAAAATGTTTATATATAGTTATTTGACAAATTAAAACAATCAATTTTATTGAAATATTTTACAAAGTTTATGTAAGTTGGATTAAAATGTTTGTATATAGTTATTTAACAAATTAAAAACACTTATATTTGTGACAAATTAATTAAGAGTTAAATACATTTTCTTTCTTATATTCAAAATAATTTTTTTAAAAAGAAAGCTCATGGACGGATATCCAGCGTTTTATGTGTATATTTTGATATGTGAATTTTTTTTTGTGAAAAACTTTTTGGTCCTATGAATTTTTCTCTGGTAAAAATTAAAAGTAAATAAAAATTAAACCATGTAAAAACAATCAATGATGAATTTAAGTTAAACTTAATGCTCCAAATATAATTTCTTTAACCACAAACATGTCCAATCCTATTATTCATTCAAGTCAACATAAAATGAAAGTCATTATGATGATCCTATTTTAAAAATAGGTATTTGTCATCTTCTATATTATTGACTTAGCTATTATTATTCGTTTGTTTGTTAAGAATCTAATCCTATGTATGCTCCTAGATAGAGGTATATAGAACAAACTCTTGTACATTAGTTGTCAAATGAAGCAATACAAAACTGTCATAAAGAATGAGAGGATGAAAAAAAGAAACCAACTTACCAATGTTTTTGACTCCATTGTGTTTACAACTCAACTTTTCACACTCTGAAAAGAAAAATTACATGAAAGAGCAAGCAGCCAAAACATCTATAACCAAGTTAAAAACATGAGACGCGGTTTTCGTGACTAAATCAAACCTTCATTATCCCAGCTTCTACACTTCAACAGCCCATCCTTAACTCTATCAAACATTATCTTTTCCGATCCTTTCATTACAACATCAAAATTGTCGATTTTGGAACCATTCTGCATAACTTAAATTAATTTCAGTCATTATGCACAACGTCATTTTCCATTGCCCCTTGCATTAAAAGTATAATTGCGATGAAAATTCCACCATCTCCCATGCTCACAAAATTAAAAAGAAATATTGCCGGTCATTAATTTAAAAAAATATTTTACCAAAACAACAATTTTAAATTCACAATAAGCATATACATATATTTTCACACTTTATACACTTCTCATGGCTCAACTTTAAGCACCAAAAAGGTTTAACCTAACCAACCCCTTTTTTCCCAAATAAAAAGTTTATTATTTCCAATCATATATGGAAAAATTCTTTTTAACAACTCTTTTTTGATAATTTTTTGACAATGCATACGTGGTAGTTTGTGATTGGTCTGTTTCAAATATTCTTTTAGAATAAATTCAAACAGACCAATATAATTGTGACACGTGTCCTGTTGTAAAAAAGTTGTTAAAAAATAGTTGTTAAAATATCATTATCCATCATATATATATATATATATATATATATATATATGGACAATGATACTTTGACAACTCTTTTTTAACAACTTTTTGACAACAGGACATGTGTCATCATTTTATTGGTATGTTTGAAATTATTTTTAAAAAAATATTTGAAATGGACCAACCATAAACTGTCACGTATGAGTTGTCAAAAAAAAAATTGTTAAAAAGACTTTTTCCTATATATATATATATATATATATATATATATATATATATATATATATATATATATATATATATAATGAAACCACTTGGACAAGAGGGGTGACAATACATTTCAAAAGTGAGATGCCACATATACTTTGTCTAGTTTAAGGAATATATTTAAAGAACCTTTCTTTTTCTTTTTCCATGGCCATTGGTTTAAGAATAAGGAGGGACCCTGCCAGCTCAGGTAATGAAAAATACATTATTTTTTACATTCAAGCATTGAAAAAGAAAATTTGGAAGAGTGAAGAGTATGAAAATGGTGTTTTGAAATGGTCTTGGTCTGAAAAACGGTTTTGAAACTCCAAATGTCAGAGCAGGACAATGATTTGTATTAAGAAGAGATTGTGATAAGTTAATCTATGGGAAAAGTGGGACAGCAGCATCATCGTAATCGAAAATGATGACCACAAAACTCGCTGTCATACCCATTAGTTTATCAGAAACTTCTGTTCTGTTTTTGTTTTTACGTCTTAATTGTATAAATGATGTTTCAAAATCAAAATTGTTGTTTTATGTCTGAAATGAATACACCGCTCATATCTCTTTACAGTATAAAGAATAAGTCTTCGTCTCTCTGTCTTTAAAGCAAAAGTCTTCGTCTTTTAGCTTTCATCTTCTTTAGCCCAATCACTTTTTATTATAATCATAAGTAGGATTTTACTAATAATTTTAGGAATTAAAATAATATAATCAAATTAATTATAATCTCAATGTCTAACATTCACGCAAAGTTAAAATTATATTTTACTGGCCACATGATCACGTGATAGTGTTAAAATTATATATATATATATATATATATATATATATATATATATATATATATATTATTGATTTCATACTCACTATTTCTTTTTAAATAGTTGCAAAATTTTTAATTATATCTTTTTCAATTTCAACATAAATAAGTGTAAGAATCACTTATTCCTTTATAATTATTTTTGTTTTCAAAAAAAAAAAAACAATTATCTCTTTTTTCTCATTCATTTATTCCTTTCCTCATATCACTCTACAATAATTATATACATTTTTCTTTTAATTCATGAGTTAAATAAACAAAGGATATAGTTGCATGAATGGGTTAAAATTTTCAACGATTTTTATTTATATATATGTTAGTTGACAATTTAGTATTGTTAATTGATTTTGACGTGACAATGATAATGGTTAACTATGCCACACTAGATTGACCATTGATTAAGACCAAAATATACAAAAGACTTTGTAAAATAAAATCATGAGAATGAAGAGACCAAAACATTTAATAAACCATAAAATTAAATGAGAATTTAGTTAATTAACCATATATTAAAAGAGAAAAATAAGTGAGTTTTAGTTATTTTAATTCAACCTTACACGTACAACACGAGATTATAAACAAAATGATGACCAGTTCAAATGAGAAAAAAAATATATTAAAGAAATATTATTAGAACATGACATGCAAAAATAAAATAACGTAACCCTTAAACAAATTACAAATAAGCAACCTTACCCACTGCTATTTATTACATATTTATTATCATGTGTACATAAAATGACTTGAGTGCATTTTTTTTTTTAAATTCAGTCTCACTTTTTACCAATATATAAACATTTTTGCATGAATAATTAATTGAAAAATAAATCCACCCAGATTTTAATATATAAATATAACGTCACAATTAATGCCCTTGATAGATTTGGTCGAAATACAGAATCTAAGGACCATTTTTTTTTTCTTTTCTTCTTTATACCAATTAATGAAATATAAGTGGAAATTAAATTACTTTAAATGAGGTGACCAACCAACAAAAATTACCCGAAAATATAAAATCTACGAACCATTTTTTCCTTTTTTATACCAATTAAAAAAATATAATTTCAACTTATATACTGATTGAGGTGACAACCAATAAAATCAACTGAAATTATAGAATCTAAGAACTGATTATTTTTTTCTTTTATTTTTTCTATACCAAATAGGAAAGTATAAAGTACAACTCTATTAAATGAGGTCAACAACAAACAAAATTAGCATCTAAAACGGCATACCTACTTAATGCAAGTCTTAATTTTTTTTACCTGTTATAAACTTCATTAATAAATGTTTGTTAATTGATAACATGAAAATTTTAACGACCATAACTTTGAAGAAGAAAACTTCCATTCATTGATCTTACTTCGTCATTCATCTGTTTGAACTTAATATAAAACAATAGATTAAGTTAATTTTGGAAATGGAAATGAGTTATAGTGTAATTGATGTTTTAGGTTTAGACTTTAATCCGTGTTTAGTTTTATAATTAATTATTACAGTAAATTAATTGTAGCGCAGTAGAATCAAAGTTCAGACAGGCTTCATTCATTGTAATATCAAACACGACCATCAAATCAAATCGCAGTCGCAATTCACGGTCGCACGTTGTCCGTCCACGGTGGACACCCACGCACAACGTCGCCGTTTTGCGCGTTTTCTCAAATCACGCACTTGGTACCAATAAAGCGACGCCACGTGTCCCTTGCCAGAGTTTTGACAACCACGTTGTGGACCCCAGACCGCACCACCTGCTACATCAGTCAAAACCGCGGCTTAGCTCAAGCCAGCTTGTCCACTTTCCCCAACATTTTTTCTTTTCTTTTATTTTTTCACACAACAATATTAAATCTAATTAAATAATATATAAAAATGTAATTCCACAATGATATAACCCCAAGAAAGAAAATAACAAAAGCCATTAGCACTTTAGAAAAGTTCAGCTTCTGAGTTAAGACCTCATTGTGTCACACATAGAAACAGTTACTCTCTCCTCTTTGCATTTTTGAGGTGGTTGGGTTTTTCACTTCGTCGTAATCTGCCACCGTTGCCGGGATGTGGAATCCACGCGCTCTCTCTGCTCCACTCGCGGTGCTTCTTCTTCTTCTTCACTGTCTCCTTGCTACCGTCTCTGCTCAGAGATCTGCCTGGAAGACACTCAGCGGTATAATTGTCTCTCTCATTCTTCTAATGTATCCTCTCTTACTTCGATCTTTACTTCTCTTTCTCTTCACTTTCTATTTTTGCAACCGATACTAACCAACTTGCTAGCAAGTGTAGGATCTGTGCGTTTCTTTTCTCTCAACTTTCATTGCTTAGTTTGAGCTGAGTACGGATTTGGATAAATGGCCAAGCTGTGTCGATAATTGATGTAGTGCTTCTACATAGTTTGGCGTTTCTCAAGCTTATTATCATTTGTTAGCGAATGTTTTGGATGAATGAAATCCTTGTCGATTCACCTCATAGAATTATGGTTTTGGCTCAAGATATGACATACACTCGTTTTTAACCACACCATCGGTAGTTGATGTGGAATCTGTGACAGTTTCTTAAATTAAGCCATCTTCCAGCAGCGGATAACGGTCTAAGGGTGACTTGATAAACTTACCAAAAATTGTTAATATAAGTTTTGAAACTATTTTAGAATCTGGTTTTAGTTCTAACTGAAACGAATACTCTTCTCTAGCCATATCACTTAACTTGTGAAAGTGGGATTTTCAGCATTAACAATTTTTTGCATGCAATCTTGAGGCGAACGTCTGAGTGAATACGATTGTTGACATAATGTCAAAGATTGTTGCGACTTTTTTTCACTGCTCTAGGTGTTTTGAAACTTACTTGTGTTCTTGTTTCGCAGGAGGTCCGCCGTTGGTTGTGGCACGTGGTGGATTTTCAGGGATTTTTCCTGATTCCAGTGATAGTGCATATAATTTGGCAGTAATAACGTGTGGACCGGATGTCTATGTATGGTGTGACGTGCAGTTAACAAAAGATGCAGTTGGGATTTGCCTGCCAGACATAAACCTTTTAAATTCCACTTACATTGCTTTCTCTTACCCTAATCAAACCAAGAGTTACTTGGTTAATGGAGTACCCACCGATGGCTATTTTTCTCTGGATTACACTATGAAGCAGCTAAGCAGTGTCGCCTGTGAGTTTAATTTATTTAAAACATGTAGTTTTGTATTTAATAGTTTCAGATTTTTGGTATTTTATGGACTAAATGATTCTTTTTTGCAGTGCATGTGTGTTGCTGACAGTTCTTATTTTGTATAGTTGCTGACTGTTTGTTGTTTCTGGACAGTAACTCAGGGAGTATACTCTCGAACCAATCGGTTTGATGGCAATGTTTTTCCAATTCTTACTGTGGATGATTTGCTTACATCTAAACAAAAACCGAAAGGAATATGGTTGAATATTCAGGTAAATGGAATGAATGCATATTCCATTCTCATGATTTAGTCTCCTTGTTTGTTTTAAAACTAACTCTTGTTATCTCTTTTATTTTAAAGCACGATGCNTTCTACGCAGAGCACAATTTGAGTATGAGAAGCTTTGTGCTTTCAGCTTCTAAAAGAATAGTTTTCAGTCATATCTCATCACCCGAGGTTAATTTTCTGAGAGGTATATCATCACGCTTCAACCCGAAAACAACAAAACTGGTCTTCCGGTTCATGGCAAAGAATGATGTAGAACCATCGACCAATCAGACTTATGAATCTCTTTTAACGAATCTTACATTTATCAAGACATTTGCTTCTGGAATTCTTGTTCCGAAGGGATACATATGGCCAGTAGATGCAAGACTTTATCTACAACCACATACATCTTTGGTCTCGGATGCACATAAAGCGGGGCTGGAAGTTTTTGGATCAGATTTTGTGAATGATGTTCCATCTAGCTTCAATTACAGTTACGATCCACTTACTGAGAACCTCCAGTTCATAGACAACGGTGACTTCTCTGTTGATGGTGTGCTGTCTGATTTCCCCGTTACTGCATTTGAAGCAATAGGTAAGTTTGTTTATTTTTCTTCCATGATAGCCTGTCACAAATAGCATACATTTTGTCTGATCAAAATCCTGTTTACGTAGGGTGTTTTTTGGATAGAAGAGATCAGAGGAGAGCCAAAAGTATTTTTTTTATCTAAACATTCGAGAATTTCTTAAAATAACAGAACTTGAAGAATAAAATCAGAGATTATTATGTAAATTACCAATCATCATCGCTTGTTCTGTTTTCTAATTTTCTTTTTTGTTTCTAGATCGAAATGAAAAATCTGCTGTCATCCCATCCCCTTCAAACATCTCCGTTCAAACATTCTCTTAAATATATTTCACTGATACGTAGGTTCTGTTTGAAGGAATATTTTCCATAAATAATTTTAGGATAAAAACCAAAATTAAAATAAAAATTAAATTAACTTCCGTATAACCTAAACTTAGCTTATTCACGAGTTAAAAGTCAGATTTTGTGGTTAATAGGAAATAACATCTACAAATTAATTCATGTGTAAGTTAATTTGAACTGAAGAAATTTCCCTAAAATAGACTCAATGGTATTCCTCCTTGTATAGAGTTGATGCAGCTCTAAGGTTTCATCAAATAAAAGTATCCTAAAGTTCGTACTGTCTGAGTGAATCTCCTTAAATGTGCCTCTTGCCACTTGCGTTTGCATGCATCTCCAATTTTAGAATGACCATGGATGGCCAAATCTTCAATTTTCTTTGTGTGCATTAAAAAATAGACTTTAAGTCTAACTCATGATATTCCTCCTTATATGGAGTTGATGTAGCTCTAAGGTTTCATCAGATAAAATTATCTTAAAGTTCATAGTGTCTGAGTGAATCTCCTTAAGTGTGCCTGTTGCCTCTTGCATTTGCATGCATCTCTGATTTTAGAATGACCATGGATGGCCAAATCCTCAATTTTCTTCATGTGTATTAAGAAATGGATTTTAAGTCTAATTCAATCCTACAAAATCAGTTTTTAAGATGAGGTTTACATCCCCTTATATATTATAAATTGGACTTATCTTTAGTCGACGTGTGTTAAATTGTTTTAACCTTTTCCAAGATAGGATTTATTGTGTGAATCAGCATGTCAAATGATTATTATCCAGGACTCTACTGATCAATCTACCCGGAACTGGTATATTCATAAGCCAGTTTATTCTTCGAGTCATAGTAAGGAGTTATGTTCACTTTTCACGAGGTTGCCACTAAGATAGTTATGCAAACCTTGATAATAGGAAGGATACAGATAGAATTTGTGTTGACTTTTTCTAGAGGATTTCATGCAGGATTTCATGCTCCCACAATAAACATGTTCAATTTCCTTACTGCATGAAAGTAAATAGCAAGTTGTCTCCTCGTAACTTTGTTTTTTTAACAAAATTGCAAATCTTCCAATAACACCAACTTCTAAAGTCCTTTGTACATCTAAGGAACTAATTGAACTAATTGAGTTGTGATGATTACTTTCAAATCAACTCTTAGTTTCTACTTTTCACTTCATATTATTCAATTTGGAACTTTAGTGATTAATCACTTGGGAACCAACACCTGCATTTTGCATACTGAAATTGTAACCTTAAAACATGTATGTACACTTGTGTTAATAATTCTTATTTTCTCTATTAATTATATATTGGGTTGTCTTCTTGTAATGCAGGTTGCTTTTCTCAGTTAGGCACCAATGCCACGAAACAAGGTACACGTAGTTACAATCTTGAAATATGTATTCTCATGTTCTTAGCTATTTCTAGTTTTTTTTTTTTTTTTTTTTGTGCGTGATTTTTTATCATCTGATGGAACCAAGTTTGCATCATTATTGATTTGTTTCTTTAATTTTTTTTATTATGTTTCAGATAAAGCTTTGATTATCTCAAAATATGGAGCAAGTGGTGATTATCCTGCTTGTACCGACTTAGCATATAAGAAGGCCATCGAGTACGGTGTGGATGTTCTTGACTGTCCGGTTCAAATATCAAAGGATGGAACACCATTTTGCTTAAACTCCATTGATCTTATAGAGAGTACGACNTGTTCTTGACTGTCCGGTTCAAATATCAAAGGATGGAACACCATTTTGCTTAAACTCCATTGATCTTATAGAGAGTACGACAGTTGCCCAATCAACGTTCAGCAAATTTGCCATGACTATCCCTCAGATCAAACCCACCAGTGGCATATTTGCATTCAACCTCACGTGGAGTGATATAAAAACTTTGACCCGTAAGTCAGAAATTTCTGTAGTTGTTTGCTATTCAATTAGGTCAAATGGTCTTCTATATTTCTGTATTTGCATGGAGTTAATCCAGACTTGTCAAAGCTTATTTGACTATACTTTCAACTAGCCATAATTTAGGAGATATTTGCACATTGGTACAAATCGTGTTTTGGGAATAAAGAGGAAATTAGCTTAAATCTTCAATTTATAAAGGACAATCATGTGTCACTGATAAACTACCACGACAAATTTCTTGTTGGGGTCTGATACCAAACGGTGAAACCACACAAATAGTTTCACACTTCAATTCATTGTGGGTTTGACCCACACAAATAATATTACTTTTCAATCCATGGGTGGGTTATTTTCATTAAACTTTAGCAACCTTTAAATAGGTGCAAATTACACAAACCGCCTAAAAATCAAATCTCCTATTCTATCATAAAATGATATTCTACCTAGATAAATAGAAAATCATAACTACCATTCCTATTTTATCTCTATCAAATCAAACCAAATATTACTAAACTCAAAACTAACAAAATAATAAATCTCTAAATTTAAGTTTATCCCAACATTTCTTCCCTTCATAAATAATGGTCCTTTCACTTGGCTGCCTCCAGAACGTGTTACAGCAAATATTTGACATTTTTCTCTTTATTTTCCTTGCAGCCTCCATATTGAATCCTTATGCAAAATACAGATTGTTCAGGAATCCAGAAGCTAAGAATTTTGGGCACTTGGTGGCGTTGTCAGATTTCTTGTCCTTGACAAAAAGTGAGCCTTCTCTATCTGGTGTCTCTATCGCTGTTGAGGTGCGTTCCTTCAACCTGTTAACTCTATTAGATTTATTATATGGGCTGTTATTTGAACGTTTAGTCTTTTTTATGATAATAATAAAGCTAGTTTTTTTGTGAAAATGGATTAGGGTCACTTAACTATTTAACAATTCTTATGATTGATTGCACCGTCAAAGGAGGCAAATAGAAATATGGAATGTTAAGACTTATTTTTATCAAATGGTTAAAAGAACTGTTGCACTTGTTTTCGCTGACCATATTT
This sequence comes from Vigna radiata var. radiata, assembly GCF_000741045.1. Classification (NCBI taxonomy): domain Eukaryota; kingdom Viridiplantae; phylum Streptophyta; class Magnoliopsida; order Fabales; family Fabaceae; genus Vigna; species Vigna radiata. The sequence goes on along the minus strand of NC_028356.1, from coordinate 1,252,453 downwards.
TCGTTCTAAAGTCTTGTATATCCATGCCAAAAAATTATGAAATATACAGTTTTTAACTCAAGAGTTCTTGTACTTTGTGCCGCTCACTATTTCTCTTTGGAAACCAAAAACCTTATGGCTCACTTGCCCAAAACCTGTATATATGTGAATTTCACATTAAATACTTATTCACTGACTCTTTTTCAGCATGATTTATTTCTACAAAGAAAAGAATGTTTCTTTTTTTTTATGGTGATGATAAAACAAATAATTGTTGTATGTTTCGAGCGTGTTAATGATTTTTTGTACTTTTCATCTTCAATTTACCAACATCGATGGTATCGTTGTTCATGTTATCAGAATGCAGCCTATCTTGCTGAGAATCAAGGATTAAGCGTGATTGATGCAGTAATCAATGCTTTGAGCGAGGCAGGTTATGATAAACCCGGATCCCAAAAGGTTTATATCCAATCCACTGATAGTTCTGTACTGCTAAACTTCAAAGAGAAAACCAGTTATGAGCTTGTGTACAACATTGACGAGACTGTCGGTGATGCTGCTAATGCAGCTGTTGAGGATATAAAGAAATTTGCTAGTGCTGTGATTGTCAANAAGAACTCTGTATTTTCTNANANTNATNNATTCCTNACAAGCACTACNAAAACNGTGCCGAAGCTAAACGCTGCCAACCTCTCGGTTTTTGTAGAGACATTCAGCAATGAGTTTGTTTCTCAAGCGTGGGATTTCTTCTCAGATGCAACTGTTGAGATAAACTCATATCTAAATGCTGATGGCCTAAAAATTGATGGTATAATCACGGACTTCCCTAAAACTGCCGACAGATACAGAAGTAAGTTCTAGCAAATTGTGCTGTACCATGTGGTTGTCTTTTATGAGCCTCTACATTACTGAAACATTTTTTCTCCATTTTACTGCAGGGAACAAATGCTTAAATTTGGGTGACAAGAGACCTACTTACATGGACCCTGTTGCACCAGGTGGTCTCTTTTCTCTCATTACCACAGATTTCTTGCCTCCAGCTCAAGCTCCACTCCCACCCTTGACAGAATCTGAAGTTGCTGAGCCACCTTTGCCTCCTGTTTCTAAAATAGCCCCAGCTTCCAGCCCCAGATCTGGAACCCCAGCACCACAAGGAAATGCACAGCCTAAGGTTGCTGTCTGCTTCTTCTTTTCCTCTCTGGCTGTGCTCATAGCTTCCCTTCTTCTGCATTGAGCAAAATCATCTCTAAACTTCCTTCTAAAAGAAAAAAAAAAAAGAAGAATCCACATTTGCTGGTTTCAACCCCTTATTTGCACATCCCTTCTAGGATTGAGTGGCATGAAAGCTTTTGGCTTCAGATTGAGTACATGAACAATCCACATTTTTTGTTCTTCTTAAAAGGAGCAAATTCTTTCAATCTAATTTGTTGTAGCTATGATTGTCCATTCTTAGCTCCCCAATTGCTTCTCGGGTTTATATTGTGGCCATAAGCTCGCGTAGTATATATCTACGAATTCTTTTCAGACGTGTATTTTGTATCTCCTGTTGTAAGATATATTTATATTTTTATGCATTGACGAGATTAACAAGTTGAGGTCCTGATCAAGTTTTCCTGAGAATTATCCACAATAAACTGCTATATCTCTCCTGATCTTACAATTTACAGAAATCACAGCATTGAGTGTTGGAAGTGCAGAAAGTGGAAAATGAACAAAACGCACCCTTAGAAGAATAAAATATCATGATGTATTATGATGCAATGCAACCGAAACCACCCACTTGAGCTACCTTAACAAAGGATTTGTTTAACTTACACAAGATCTTAAATTCAAGTTTTGTTGTTACCATAGAGAAAAAGAAACAATAACATGAATACTTCTAACTTAAAAAGACTGATTTTTTTTTAAGCTAAGAATAAATGCATTTAATTTAATATACAATGTACTATTTAAGCTAACAATATGCACCTAATGAATGCATTTGACTTCACTCACAATGAGTGGCAGAAATGGGTCGGTGACCCCAATTTGACAATCCTAAACAAAATTGCGGATCTTTTCCTGGATTCTCAATTCATGATTTCACTAGGCACTACCAAAGAAGATTTGGCATCATCTTTTCGTATCAATCGCACTTAATGAATTAATGGTGCCAATTTCTGTTGAGATTTCTCTAAATTACACTCAGAACCTCCAAAGATTGCACAATAGGAATTGATAGAGGAAAGTCCATAGAGGTATAAGGTTAGTCTAGCAATAAAAATTGAAAGGAGAAAGAACAAAAGAGATTGTGTGTTCAACTCTCTCTACTACCATCTAAAAAGACCTAATATGTGGGATTCTCCTACATAATTGCAGTTTCAATTTGAGTTGGCCATGATTTTGGTGGCACAAGCCTCGTACATTGTCATGTTACATGTTTTGTTTCCGTTTTTGTTGCGTTCTCGTCCCAGGTAGGTTAATTATCATAATACTTTAGTCATAAATTGTTTTTATCCAGAAAAAAAAATGAGAATTTAGTTAATTATATCATATTTGTATTCGTTAATAGATATGTATAACAGAAGAGGAAAGCATATATGATAGTATCTATCGTGTGATGGTTGTGCAAAACATAAATTCATAATAGCTCTCATAATTAAAATTAAGAAAGAAATATATTTAATAAATAGGTATGTTTGTTATATTGATAAATTGGAATTTAATAGTTTGAGATTTGATTTGATGCGTCATGCTTTTGTTGTAATGATGTCAAAATTATGATTATTTGAGTTAGCAACATTTATTATATCTTATGCTGACATTAATTCGGACGGAAATTTCATTTTGTTGTTATTGAAAAGAAGAAAGAAATTAAATGAGTTGCCATGTAGGCCACGTCAAGTTAAGGTCAACCCACCTATTTTTAAAATCAACTCAGTCAACAACCCACTTTTACTACATTTTTCCAACGTTTATACTATGATTATTAAAATTTTAACTATTTATAATTATTGATTCTAAATTACTTTTTAATTTAAATAAAATCTAATTTAGAATAAAACCTAATTTGCAATGTTAAGATTGAAAGAAAGCCTTCAAAATTTCTTTGTTTTTTTGTTGTTATTTTTTCTTTCTATGTGTTTGTTGTACTTACTTACCTTGATGCAAGAATGAAGGTGACTTAGATTTTCCCATAAGAACCATTTTTTTCAACCTTTTGATTAATTCCTTCCACATATGGTTGTGACAATGAAAGATGTCATTCAAACACTAATTCTAATCATCATGCTTACACCATCATGCATTCTCACCACACAAACACTTCTCCAACAATGGATTTTCTTCAAATATCTCATTAATCATTTAATATTATTATGTTTACTTAAATTAACTCTTTTAATCATGTTTGAAAAAAATAACAAGAATTATTTTCTCTATTAGTGATGATGATCAATTTAGAATATATAAGTTAATATAGATTTTATTTTACAATTTAATTTTTTAAAATTAAATTAAATTTAAAATTCAATTCTTAATATAAAATCTAGTTTTTAATATAGAATTAATTTTCATTTGCATAATATGATTTCTTTAATAAACATTTTATTTTTCTACACTCATTAAAAAAATATATAAAGTACATTAATTTAAATAAATATATTAAACACTTTTACACTTGTTAGTCTATTATTAATTTTTGGAATGTTGTTGAAAAAGTTAATTGAGTAAACATTTTATTTTAATATTTATACTTACCAAGTAAATTAATTTGTATACTATCTTATTCTTAGGACCACCACTTCTTAATTCATATCTAACTATACTTTATCTGCTTTTTTTTTTTTTTTTAATACTTCCATTGGTCATCATATTTGTATGTCAATCTCAGTTTTGTCCTCAAGTTTTCAACTGTTTCAATTGAGTAATAATTTTTGTTAAAATGCACACATTTTACCCTAACCGTTAAGTTGTCTCAAACGGTGTTAATTGATGCTGAGATGAATTTTTTATTTTAGGCTTAATTCTTCCATTGGTCCTTATGTTTGTATGAAAATCTCAGTTCGGTCCTCAAGTTTTTCCTCAAGTCCTTATGAAATGTAAACATTTTACAACATTTTACCCCAACCATTAAGTGTATTGAGACGACATTAACTTTGAATTGAGCTGTAATTTTTTTTTTATGTTTTAAAATCATTAAACCCACGTGGCTATGGTCTTTCTTTTTCCTTCCAATCATTTATCACACTTTTTCCTCAAGTNCTTATGAAATGCAAACATTTTACAACATTTTACCCCAACCGTTAAGTGTATTGAGACGACGTTAACTTTGAACTGAGCTGTAATTTTTTTTTTTATGTTTTAAAATCATTAAATCCACGTGACTATGATCTTTCTTTTTCCTTCCAATCACTGATCACATTTCACTCATTCCTCTACCCTCAAACCCTTAAACCTCCCGACTCACACCTTTTCTCCCTCTCAAACTAAAAAGTGTCACGTTGTCGACAGTTCAAAAATTCTAACCCAATTGAGACAGTTCAAAACTTGAGGACCGAACTGAGATTTTCACATAAACATAAGGACATAGAGAGGGATTAAGCCTAAAATAAAAAAAATCATCTCAGCATCAATTAACGCCGTTTGAGACAACTTAACGGTTAGGGTAAAATGTGTGCATTTTTACAAAAATTATGACTTAATTGAGACAATTCAAAACTTGAGGACCAAACTGAGATTTGCACACAAATACAATGACCAATAAAGATATTAAGCCAATAGAGGATGATCTTATAACTTTTTTAACATGATGACCAAGTTGAGACTGAATATATATCATCAATACCAACAAAAGTTATATTTTATCACGCAAATAATTATTTGCATTATTTTTTTTTCTACTTTACATTGAAAAAAGATACATTACAAACTAAAATTACAATTTAACGTATTTCTTTGCATAAGATATGACACTACTCCTAAAAATCTACTCCTAAAAATGTAATCAAATAATTTCAAATATCACCAAGTATTGTTTAGTATAAAACATGTGAAATATTATCGAATTAAATATATGCTCCAAACAAATAGTAACTTAATTATTAAATCAATTGATGATATTTCGAGCATTAAACCTTTTTTTTTGTGTTAGGGTCAAACGTAGGGCTATGTATTATTATAATGGAACCAAGGATTTGCAAAAGTACTTTCAAATAACAAGTATAGGACAATGAATAAAACTAAAAAGAAAAAGAAAGAAGAAAAAAAAATAACGAGATAATATTTTAACACCATCTACGTATCATTTTGTGATTGATTCATAGTGATTTTTATAATTATTATTATTATTAATTATAAAATAATTTTGAATTAACACATATTAAGATGTTGTTAAAAAAATATTATCAAATTTCATTATAAAAACAAATCAACTTTAGAAGCACTCAAATGTGATTAAAAAATAAAAAATTGATAGAGTGAATAGAGAAAGAAAAGATATATAAATAGATTATTAAAAAGAAGTCAAGACTTAAATTAAGCGATTCTGAAAGGTGGGTGATGTCAAGTGATGTAAAACTCCAGCTATCATCCAACATTTTTTTATTTTTTTTATATATATTTATGAACCATAACTTTCATCTTAATATAAAACCAAACAATTTAACATCACAGGTGCTACTCATGTAACCACTCAGAAAGATATATAAATATAATTAAACAATGCTATGTCCAAATTGTCAATGATGCCAATTATTTCTAGATTTCTATTTTTATATAAACCTCTGCATTTTTCTGTACTTGAAAAAGAATTTACTGTCCAAAACAAAATTCCTTTTAAAAAAATTCTGAAGATTTAATATATACTTTTTTAATTATTATTGTTCTGAAATTGATTTATTTTTTTGGAAATGAATCAACTTAATAACCTTTATTAAATTCATGATATTCGATTGTTACATTCGTCTTCAAGAAAGTTTATAAAAGGAGTGAGATCAAATTAAAAACACTCAAAATAATGTCACAAAAGGAAAAAATTTGTCATAATAATTAGAAAAGGAATATTAAATTCTTATAAAAGTTAAGAATATATGTTTAATTCTCTCATCTGGAAAACATGAGGCGGAGATAATTTTGTTTTTCTTTTTTTATAAATGAAAATTTTCAATTAAATTTAAAATGTAAAAAATATAATTTATCTCTTAGTAATTAAAAAAAATACTAAATACTTTGTAAAAATTAATAATAATAATAATAATAATAATAATAAATATAAGGTGGTATGCTTATGCCCACGACACACATCACGAGTGCGTTATGCTGACGTTGGTGGAATAAGAAAGCAAAAGAACCTTGAGCTGAAGCAAAGTGTTCCTTATTCTATTCGATGTGGGTCTTCATTGGCAGCCAACACTATACGTTTTGAGGTTTGACTTTCCTAATAGTGAAACTCTGCCTCTGTATCTACCTCTCACGCCACACCCCCCACTTTCCTATATATACCTTAAACAATCTTTGTCTTGCTCCTCACATTTCCATCATTCAACAACTTTTTCTTCTCTTTTCCACAAAATGCCGAACCAAGATATTAGCAGTTACCTTAAAGAACCTCGTCTTGTGGCCAGAAAGTTCTTGGCCAGACCTCAACATGAGGGTGTTGGGGCAGTTGTTAGAAGAAGCATAGGGAGGTAAGAGACAAGGATATCGCAGCTGTTCTTTAGCCATTCTGCATACATGAGATTTTGTTTAACTGAAACTAATTTTGATGATAACGTTGAGATGTGTAGATAAACTTTAAATGTATATTGCATTGCAAGTTTTTAAAAGTTGAGCTTTTTGAATTGATTGGTTATTTGGGGTATGTTCAGATTTGAGCTCAAGAACTTTGATCCTTTCCTTGTCTTGGATGAATTCTCAGGTGGGCATCTCTGTAATTTTCTGTTTTTTAACTTCAATACTGAAAAAATACATCAGGGTCAATCTTGTTTTGTTTTTTCTAAGAATGTGAAATTCTGAAATATTGCAGTCACGGCTCCTGCTGGGTTTCCTGATCATCCACACAGAGGTTTGTCAATGAGATTTTATATGTCATTGATGTAATTTTCTTCAGTGATATAATTTGTTAATCTTATGACTCCTTGTTCCTTGTGTTGTCTTTTCACTTTTCTTTTGACAGGATTTGAGACAGTCACATACATGTTGCAGGTAGAGCAAATTTTTACTGTTTCAGTTCGTTGCCTGTTCCTCCTTTGCTCATTGATCATGAAACAGTTTTCCAACATTGGAGAAACCTTGTGTTAAGTTGTTTTACTTTTTGTTAATCCGTGTTACAAAGTCAAAACCACATAATATAAAGGTCATTTTGCAAATCAACATAGTTGAAAAACCAAAAATTAGAAGTAAACTAAATAGCAGTACTAGTTCGCTTTATCTATATCAGCTCATAGTTTTAGTTGAGCAAAGTATCAGCTGAAAATGGTGACAATCTGTGTGCTGGTGGTGTGGCAACATGTTAGTCACAAATTAACGATTCGTTACCAATTGAGTCATTTTGATTAGTGCCACAGAAACCAAACCATTAAAGATGATGTCCTTATTACCATAGTAGTTGGTTATGACTTAATAGCACAAAGACAAAAGTGACCCCACATGTTGCTGTCTGGTTTATTTTTCTAGAATGCCAACTACCATGTTGAGTGCAATGTAATGTACCCAAAGTTGTGTATTGATGACACGTGCTTGTGCTGATGTACTAACCTCACCTGAATGCAACTTTTCTGCACAATTCAGGGAGCCATAACACATGAAGATTTTGAAGGACGAAAGGGAACAATTGAAGCTGGTGACTTGCAGTGGATGACTGCAGGAAGAGGGATAGTTCACTCAGAAATGCCTGCAGCTCAAGGAACTCAAAAGGGTCTTCAGCTGTGGATCAATCTCTCTTCAAAACATAAAATGTAGGTGCAAAATCCTTCTAAACCAATCAAAGAGTCACTTTTGAATATATATATCTTAATTAATTACTTATCGCCCTTTTAAAAGGTCAGAACTAGTAAACAACTTAATTAAGTACTGATTGAACTTGCAGAAAGTCATTAGTCCTTTTTATAATTGAGTTTTGGATAAGCATCAACTGTACATGTTTATCGACAAAATCATGTCAAATGAATTTAAAAATGCAAAAACTACTTTTTTTCTATTTCAGGTCATCTTTCTTGAAATCAATAGAAAACCAGAAGTGTACTAAATGATTTATCTTTACTTAGTGTTCAAAATTTTAATGTAAAAACCTCCAAGTAAGAGTAACCACTAACCAGGATTTGTTTCTTAATGAGATACTGAAATCACAACGTTAGCCTTATTTTGATGACGTACCTTTTGCGTCAGTGAAGATCATCATCATTGATTTGGGGTATAGTTTTTTGGATAATGCTCTTCACCAAATATCAGTGAGACAAAAAGGAACAGCACTCTTCACAAGGAAACAGTGAAATCTTTTTAAACTTTCTGCATTAAGATATGGCTTCCTCACTTTCACATGTGACTTTTTTTTCTCATGATTTGCCATCATATACCATTTCCTAGAAGTGCTTTTCAATTGAGCATTTGAGGAAGCAAGTGTGGAAAATGGCCTGAAATGGCCAGCATAAAAAAAGTGCCTCTCACCACCCCATATTTCCCATGGTGATGATGGAAGTTCCAATGATAAAAAGGGCAGCCATAACATGTTGTAAATGCCAGTTTCAAATTACTTTGTCTGGTTCTGAATGACCCACTATAAAAGAATTCAACTTTTTCATCTTGGAAGTACTGTTTGTGATCCTTTAAGAAAAACAATCATTGTCTACCTTAAAGTTTACGTTATATTGGTAAAGTTGTTTCTTAGTTAAGACTCTAATGCTTTGGTCTGATATGTGTTTGTACTGTTATCTTAGGATTGAGCCAAGGTACCAAGAAATGCTGAGCAAGGACATAGCAGAAACTATGATAGATGGAATCAAAGTCAGAGTGATAGCAGGAGAAGCTTTTGGAATAAAGTCTCCAATCTACACAAGAACACCAACCATGTACTTGGATTTTTCCCTCAAACCTGGTGCTCACTTGCAGCAACTTATACCAAAATCTTGGAATGCTTTTGTGTATATATTGGAAGGAGAGGGAGTTTTTGGGAACCAAAAGTCTCAACCTGTGACTTCTCATCATATACTTCTTCTTGGTTCTGGGGATGGCCTTGAAGCATGGAACAAATCTTCAAAGGTTCTTAGGTTCATTTTGGTTGGAGGGGAACCCTTGGGGGAACCTGTGGTGCAATTTGGACCTTTTGTGATGAACACTCAAGAAGAGATTGACCAAACAATTGATGATTTTGAGAATTATACCAATGGATTTGAGAAAGCAAGACACTGGAGATCTGAAACTTCACTTAGCCTTGATTATTGATTTTGTATTAGGTCACATTTGTTGGTTGATTTGGGAAAAATGAGAACAAAAATAAGTTCTGATGTAAAATGGAATGTATCAATTAGGTCAAGAGTTTCTATCCTTTTTAACTTTATATTATGTTTATACTATGCTGTTTGAAGGCTTAAATTAAAATCCACATGTAGTAGGTAAAAAAGAACAGTGAAATTATAGTTAATTACCCTTTTGATTTTTAATTTTTTGGTTTTAGATTTTCTTTCTTATGTGAATCAACTATTGTGTTCATAAGTAACCTTTTTATTCTTATATAAAATGTTTCAGAAAATATAAGGAAAATTGCAAATTACCTGAATATCTCCACAGGTTTTATAACGTTGATGGACATTACCCTTTTAATTTGAAAAAATGATTTGAGATGATTGATTTCAACGTGATTAATCCATTAAGAAGCTAACAGAAGCTTGTGTTGTGGAATTAATTTGATGACTGCCATAGTAATATAAAATGTATTCAGATGTCTTGATGTTTATCAATATGCTTAAAATTTGAAAGTGAAAACGACATTACATTAAAATAAGTTGTAGTAGTAAGTTTGAATAAATGTGGTCAATTATCCTAAATCGACGTTTGTGTTTGCATCATGCATGCATACCAAAAAAACAAAGACTTTTGTCATAATTTGAATATTAGTATATTACTATTCACCAGCAGCAGCTTTTTTGTGTGTATTTTTGGATTGATTTATTTTATTCCGGTTCACTTAAATAAAATTTTAAGGGTTGCAAAATTTTCTTCAGTATATTTTAATATATTTTTTCTCATTGTATTTTTTGTGATCCAATTTGATTTAATCTAATTAGATTGCGTTAGATTTCATTTATAATTAAATCAAATCTTATTTAATTCAAACTAACTTACTCTCATACGAATTATTTGTGTTATTAATATTTTGTTATGTTTTTATAGGTTTTGAATTAGTTTAGACAATTTTTTTAAAATTTATTTATTTTGTTGACTTGAAGTCATGAATTATTTTTTATAAAAATTGTTATTTTTAAGTATATTCATCATCTTCACTCAATCTAATCCAAATTAAAAGGATTGGATTTGATTCAATCTAACAAAAAAGTACAAAAAATTCAACCGGATATTTTCCAGTGGATTAAATAATGAAATTTGACTAAATTCTGTCGAACTCAACCCGCGGAATACTCCTAATTTTTAATATTTATGAGAAATCAATATGAAATAATCTTTGCCATCCTAGTATAGGTTTTTCATTATTATCATTATATTGCGTATTAAAATATCATGCATTGTTTAGCATTTTATCACCTATTTCTCATCAATAAAAAACTAAATAATTTATTTTTATTTATATTAATTATAAAATAATTTATACCTGCATGTAGTGAAATTCGACGTGTAGTGTTTAAATAATAATAATGATAGTTAGTGTCACCCAATGTTTTTAACGTAAATTTTATTTTATAAAAATTCTTGAGCAATTGTGAAGAGAGTAATAATATTGAATATCTATATACACTATGTTTCAGTAAATATGCAAATTATACGAAATAAACAAACAATTTATTCACAATAACAAAAATAATATAAAATATATAATAGTTAAGGCTCTACTCTTCAATAATATGTTATTTACTTCAAATGTTTATTTGCTTATGTGCGTTTGATTTAATGAGTTGATAAATATTACAAAACAAAATTCGTTCAAAATTAGTTTTGCCAACGCTTGTTGAACTCACAAGACTAAGAGTGAAAGCAAGAAAAGTTGACATTGGTCTCCTTCAGCTACAACACGTTTATGTGATTTTTTTTCTCCATCAATGTTTCAATATAGATATAGTTGGAAAGCTCACTGCATTTTCTTGTGTCATACATTAGCCTTAGACAACTTAATACTAACTCTAATGGGACAAAATATCAACCAGCCGCTAATAAATTGATTAAAAGTTGATAATTATATTACGCGGTCTATGGAATTGACTAACAAAAGTAGGTTTACAACTATTACCAGAATGAAGATAGAATTTCATTCAATTTTACAACTCCTTTATCTGCAAACATACAATACTGCCGAAATTACTGACCTAATGATTTTTAGATGGCATACCATATATAGAAATAGAGAAAATTAGAAGCAAAAGCTTTGACAAATTGATACCGTGTTTTCAAGCCTGGAAAAGTAAGCAACTTCATGTTCATTCAGTTTCGGAAGTTCCATGGCAGCACATAACTAAACAGGGGAGAAAGGGCTCATGTAACACAGGTACAATATCCTCATCGAGTGCATTAATCAAACTCACCCTTAAGCTTTTGTTGTTTCAAATACTTTTTCAACTTCTACAACGGTGTTTCGAGCATCGTCAATTTCAGGACCTGTCTTCTCATCAGAGTCCTCCAACTCATTCTGAAAGTGGGAAATAAAATAAAAGAAAATTCCAACGTAATAAAAAGTTACCATCAAATTCGACAAACACTTAAATTAAACATATCAAGTTGATTTTTAAAATCAGAGAAGCCCCCTGGGACAAAAAGCAAAAAGTTTTGAGCATAAATAAAAATAAATCGGTTTGTTTTTCAAATATACACAAGTGGGTTGATAAAAACAACAAAAATACTTGCAGAAACTATTTCTAAAAATACAAAATACAAAATAATTTAACACGGTATGGAAGTCTTTTTAGTTGCAATTTCTTCTTATTTCAAATAAAGATCGGACAAGTCAATAATTCTTTAACTTCCTCCTAAGGATTAAATGAGATAAAGAGGAAGTTGATGGAATTCATTGAGAAAGTGTGGACTAGTTCAAGAGAGACACGTTGACCCGGACGAGAAGAAAACGCACATTTCAATTGAACATTGAACTAGCAAGACCTGGAATGATAAGTAAGATAGGTATATTCCTATCCCAATCGATTTGGTCACAGTACATACATTACTAACAGGCACCATCTTCCATCAGACCAATCAATAGTGAAAACTACTATGTTAGCAGAGTGATTTCATGATAGAGCCAAGGCATCAAATGCTGAGAATGTCAAGGTTACCAAAAATATGAATGACAGCAGAAACTGAGAGATACAGCAAGCATAGAAACAAGAAATAAAAAGTACCAATATTGTTTTCAAGTCTGTCAGAGAGGCATCAAGGCGCTTGCGGCAGTCTGGAATCATCATCCTAGACTCAGCCAACACATTTTCCTGTTCATATCCAAATTAGTTCAACAAAAGATACAATCAATTCTACAATCTTGGTTTTAGCTGAGAAAAGTAAACAACAAATACGTATAATTAGTTTCTAAAATTAAAGAATGAAAATGCAGAGGCAGATTGTTTAGGATATACCTGCTGCTTGAGATCATGAGGGTCAGCTCCCTTTTCCTTCATGTCAGCAGTTTTCGCAGCTTCTCTCTCAACCTCCTTCTCATAAGAATGCAACTCCTTCACTAATCGCTTGCAAGTGCTTGTCTTGATCTTCAGACTTTTCAAAGTAGCCATTGATTAATCCCTACATAAACCCAAGAAAAAACCAATATAGAAAGAAAAGTCTCATCAAATTTTGCTTCCAAATAAAAAATCATAAAAGTTCGCAATGTAATCTCATCGCGATGTTTCCCGTCCAGCATTAACCGCTTTCTGAACGCTTAAAATGTCAATCGAAATTCCGAATCCAAAAGAAAAATGAAAGATTATCAGAGAGTAAAACATAAAAAAAAAGCACCAGAAATTCGCTCCAAATTATTATTGTGACTGAAGAATTCAATTAAGGATAAGAAAAATGGAGCGATGATGTTCAATTTACCTTCTGTTTGAGTGATCTTGCTCACTATGTTGTCCCTGTTAGCAGTGCCCTAGCGCAGATGCACGGTGAAGGAGGCCGAGATTGAAAAGGACCTTTCCTTTCCTCGCTCTAAAACGCATCGTTTACTTTTACTTCCTGCACTCCCATAATTTTTAAAGTGCACTCCATATTTTTAAAACGACTATTTTATCCTTCATAAAAGTTACTTCAGGATTATCTGTTCTAGAAATTTTAGAAACAAGTTTCTTTGAATTTCCAAAACATGATTTCTTTTCTAAAATAAGACTTCTATAACATTTTCTAGAACCAGTGAAACGCATTTTAAAATAAAATTTTCATAATAAAATTTGTAGAACAAGCTTTATAAAACAAATATATTACCTTTTAGAACGAATCTTCCAGAACAAATTTTGTGAAACATATTTTTTCCTTAGAACGAACATATATTTTTCCCTAGAACGAGCACTCTCTCTTCTTTTGCAATGGAGAATGACACAACGGAGACAATGAACACAGTAACTGCAACAGCGTTAGCAGCAGCAATGGCATGGTGCAATGAGGGGGAGTTTTAGTCATTTTCTCTTAATATGGGAGTGCCGTTAGTAATATTCGAGGTGCAGGAAGAACAAACCTTCATCTTTTCACGGCTTTTTTTTTAAGCTCTTCCTTCGCATGGAAGCCCAAACCCATGTGTCGAAGTCCAATTCTCACCATTTATGATAAATTAGCTCAAATGCTTATTTAACTGCAGCGTAGCTATACCGTAATTTCTGTTGAAAGTACATGTTAAGAGTTAAATTGTCTAAATTTAAGCGCATGAACAGGTTAAATTCGTACCAAGTTTGATATTATGTGATGTCGGCAATATAAATGTATAATTCAAGTCAAGACAGTGCTGGATACCCAGGAAGAAAACCCAGTGCTTGAATGCTCTTTAGAATTATAACAAAGATGGGAAAGATAATTTTCTAATTAAAAACGGTAAATCCGTGAATTGCATGGGTTACAAGAAACTTAACGCGATGTAGGTATAGGAATGGGATCTAATAACTAAGTAATAAAGTTTAATCAGTTAGGCGGAATTGCAAAATTGAATAGTTTGGTTGTCAAACAAAAATCGCTTCCAAATAATACTTTACTAGATGGTACCCGTGTTTGGGATTGTAAGTGGATGTATCAAACTATATCATCATACGATAGGCCATCCAAGTTAAACAAACCATATGGGAGGTCAGTAACATGTAAACAATCCATGTCGTCCTTAGACAATTTGTAGTCATCCGTAAGTTAAAAAAAAAAAAAATGTTGATGAAGGCTACAACGAACCTAAAAAATAAAAGAGAAAGGGTGACAACTTATCTACATGATACCAGACCACCATGAAACTCGATTTCTTATTGAGATGTTGGGTAAGATCCCTTGCTGCGCTGCTTCAGAGACTCGGAGAAAAAAGAGAAGGCTTCTTTTAGTTCTTCTGGAAGAGGGAGTTGAAGGGAGAGTGCCAGGGGAGGACGAGCATTGTATTGCACAGATCCTTTTTTCAAGGACATAGGAACTGCAAGTGCTGGTTGCTGCTTGTTTAGCCCTTCCATAATAAAAGAAAATGCCCCAAAGGTAAGACAGCTCTGCAAAAGAGCTTGTGGAGCACCTGCAAAACCATAGATGATAAGTCCTAATAACAAAATACAAAACAAGTTCAAAAAATTAAATTTACAAGTTATTAAAATTAGCAATGATTGGAAGGCATTCTACGTCAGCAATTTTTTTCCAATCCTCCTTTTAAGGTTATGGTATGCAGACAGAGGAATCCAGAGTAATACTTCTCAAAAAATTGCCACATTCACTGACTATAGAAAAAATTACCTTAGATTTAAGATCACGTGATCATGATATCAAGAATGACTAGAAAACTTATTCAGAGTAGCCACATTAGCAAGGCCTTTATCCCTTTTTCATACAAGTTTCAAAAGAAAGCTCAAATTTGTTAATTTATTAGTATAAAATAAACAAAAGATACCTGGAAAACTTAGAGCAAGACCAGTGCAACAACCAGCCACCCCCGCATTAATGACTGCAGATACAAAAGAGTTCATATTAGCAGTGCAAGATCACTAAAAAGCAAAAGTGCCATTTTGAAGTTAAATTTTCATACCATCATCCTTTCCTCTAAGTCTTTTCAAGATGCAAACAACCAAACTATGAACTCCAGACAAAACTGCAAATGTCTAGTAACAAAGAAAAAAAAATTAATTACAAGCTAAATTAAAACAAACAACAAAATAAAATATAACCAAGTAGCGAACTAAAACAAGAAAGGAAAAGAGCACCGAGATGCCAATGCACCTTTGCATAAGACCCCGCTTCTACAAAGGAGCCTTTAAAACCTTTCTTCTTAAATAATCCAGCACCTGAAACAGGCCACATCAAGAATCTCTAATCAAATTTCAGAAAAATCAACTCACAACTAGGTCATCAAAAGTCATAGTTCCATGATTTTTTTTCCCTATATACGAGGTTCTTTTAGGATAAAAACACATTCAAAATACTCGTGCCGGTTTTTTTTTTTTTTCACTCAAACCTACATTACATAGAAAACTAAACTAATCAGTTCAAAAACCTAAACATACTTGAATTTAACCTAACACCAGACACCTGCTCCAATAAACCGAGTAAAAAACACATTCACTCCTTCAGAGTTCCAATAAACTAAGCGTCAATCGTCCAGTCACTACAAATCATAGCTAAAACGAACCAATCGACAATAAAAAAAAGCCAGTCAACACAACGAAGAAGAATTCAATTACTATATCCGCAACACACACATACACTATCAACAGAAACCACGAATCTTCGATTAAAAGGTGAGCAAAGAAATCAGGCTTAATAAACGGAAATTAGTTGATAAAACGGCGGCGTGATGCGATAATACGAATAAATGAGAAGAGGAGGACCGTATCCAAAGACAGAGCCCATGAGAGCGCCACCGGCTGAGTCGGTTGCGAAGCGAAGGAGGCAAACGGCAGGAGCGGCGGGGACCAGAGCGTTGGGAGGACTAGGATTGGCTAGAGAATCAGAATCTTGAGGCTGAATAGTAGCGTCAGAATCTGGCGTCGCCATAGATGAAGAAGTTAAACCTCTCTTCTTCCTTCGTTTTACTCTTCAGGTTCTTCTCTTCTCAATTCTGTTGTAGGTGACTGCGAGACTGTGATGTTATCCCTTTCTAGCGCTCTGCACGACGTCGTTTCTAACCTCCCAATGCTCTTAAAAGTAAACCCTGTGCAATTTAGTTAATCCAAAAAAAAATACTGCATAACTAGAAATAAATAATAAAATATTTGAACTTGTTTTCACCTTTTTCAATTATTTACTTTATGGTAAAAAAATTCTTTTGAAAAATGTAAACAACACGCGATGTTTTACAATTGATTTCAATTTATGGATTTGAGCATTGGTCATTTAATCATGATCTAGTTACAAGATAATTATTCCATATTTTTTTTTTCATAGGAGAAATCTACACAAATCTTAACTTAATGATGACGAACTGGTTCAAAAATAATTATACATTTCTTTTGTTGTATTTAACTCTTTCAGCATGTCTTCGGCTATTTTTATAGAAAAGATAAACTATTTGCAAAATAATCAGTGTGTTTGAAATAACGGTTGAGATTTTCTAATAATAATAAGCAAATCATTTTAAAATATTTTTAAATGTACTAAAAATTATTCAAATGGTTGAAAACAAATTTGTCAAAGTATGTCCAGAATTGAAAGCATGACAAGATCACCGTCATCGACCTATTATTTTAAAATATTTAGATATTAAACTGTTAATTTATATGTATCCCTTTGCTGATCATAGAAGACGTGAAAAAATTTTATATGTTTAATCATATAATTAGTTTCTAATTCTGATTTTTTTTTTCAAATAAGATTTTATTTTTTTGACAAATGAGTCTTTAGTTTTGAAAAATTAAAGTAATTAGGTTTTTATTGTGAGTTATGTACTAAAATGATAAGGTGGTAGTATCAGGTGAGAATGATTGTGTGAATTGAATCGAGTTAAGTTGAACAAAATCAAGTCAAATCGAATTAAGCCGAACGAACTGAATCGAGTCAAGTCAAATCAAATGCAAATTAAATCGAATCGATCCAAACTAAGCCAAGCTAAACCAAGTGACCCGAACCAAGTTGAACTGAACCAAGTCGAGTCGAACCAACCTGAGCCGAATCGAACCAAACCGAATCAAGTAGAGTCAAACCGAACCGAACTAAGCCAAACCGAATCGAGTCAAGCTGAAAAGAATCGAGCTAAACCGAATTGAACCAAGTCAGACCGAACAAAACTAAACCAAACCGCACCAAAATGACCCAAATCGAACCGAACCAACCGGAACCGAATCCAACCCAACCCAACTAAGTGAAGCTGAATGGAACCCATAGATAGATTTGAAATTGATAAATAAACATACTGAATTATTTTTTAGGATAACTTCAAATATCATATTTTATAGGGTTAAAAATGTTTTTAGTCCCTATACTTTGGGACGATTTTGGTTTTAGTTCATTTTCAAACTATGGTACAATTTAGTCCTTCAACTTTAGAAAACTCTGATTTTAGTCTTTTTTACCAATTTTTTTTAACTTTATTTGTTGTTTCAAACATGTTTCATTATAGCATTTGGATTGTTTACACTGTTTGACACATTTTTACTTCAATGTTAACTAAGAAACGTACTTGAAACAACAAATAAAATTAAAAAGAAATTGTAAAAAAGACTAAAACCAGAGTTTTCTAAAGTTGAAGGACTAAATTGTATCATAGTTTGAAAATGGACTAAAACCAAAATCGTCCCAAAATATATGGACTAAAAATATATTTAACCCTATTTTATATCTAAGAATTAATTATTTCATATATAAAACTAATTAGCATTAATGTATAGGGTTAATTAAACTATATTTTTTTCAAACTAGTATGGTGTAAGTTTAAATTAATGTCTCGATAAATGGTTGAGACAATAGTTAACGTTTTCACGTGTTAGATGTCCTTTCATGCTTACAAGTTGTGCCTGTATTTTAGACATTATTTCCATTCCCCAAATAATTCAAACATATCATTAAACCATTCAAATGTTGCTACTCACCCCTACTGTCAGTACAAGCAGACAAAAGAACTGGAATTCCACACAGCTTAAAAAAAGAATGAATTTTAAAACAATACAAGAAATATAAGAATAAACTTATTGATCCAAGAAGGATCTGATGCCAGACAAAGCAAGTCATCAATTGTGAATCCAAGAAATGTGGAATTAATAATGCTGTTGATAGATTGCTCCAAACTCTACTCTCCATGCCTGATCCTCACGGGAAGTTGCATTGTCTTGAACCACATCAGAATCCTCTCTAAATAGTGGCTGCAGTGCGGACTCTGGTAATTTGCTCTCTGCAAGGTACTGCTTCATGGTAATCATCTCCATCTTATGTTTTCTTTTCAGCTTGTCCATTTGCTTTTTTAGCTTTTCATTATCTTGTTGCACCTTTGTTGAATTCTCCTGTAAGAAATGCAAAAATCAAGAAAAAAAATAGAAATACCCAAAATATAGAGTCCTTTCTTTTCCCAGAGCATTTTTTGATGCATTTTAAAAGAATTGATGATGAGATTTTTACCTCTGCAATAGAAGCTGCATGCTCAGCTTCCCTTAGTCTGACAAGTAGTTCACCAGCAGCATGAACAGCTTCTGCAGTTTCTTTAAGTTGAATCTTGAGATTCATGTTCTCCTTTTTTAAGAATTTTGCTTCCCTTTCTCTCTCCACCCTCAATGCTGAAAGCTCAGCAGCAAGAGATTTGGCAAAGCGAGCATGACCCTTCTTTCCAGCCTTGGCCGCTGCTCTCTTCACCTCTGCTATGCCTTCCATTATAGCATTGTGCTTTGCAACTAAATCGTTATATTTTTCTTGCAGGTCTGCATAGTGTTCCACCATTCTGGCATGTCCAAGAACTGCTCTTTTTAGTGCATCGTCTAACTCTTCAGTGCACTTTTTCTCTAAACTCAGTTCCATCTCCACTCTCTCCGCCCGCTGACGGTTAGATTCGAGATCAACTCTTAGTTCATCAGTCAAACAAATCCACTCACTTTCCATTTCTGTCCATCTCTGTCTCTCTTTCTCAAGCTCATCTCCGTTATTATCTTGAGAAAATACAGCACTTTTTCGCTGTTGAATGGATCTTGACATTAAAGATAATGACGATCTTAGTTTGTCGGTGGACTTTCTTACAGTTACATCGCTACATATTTGCAGCTTGCTTCTTAGATTTTGAATCTCCTTGAGAAGTTCTTCTTTCTCAGCTGCATCAAAAGAGCCGTCTCCATTAGTTACTACTTCCTGTACTTCCTTTACTTCCTTAATTTCACATTTTTCCTCCACAATATCTGGTAAACATTTGTCTAATGAAGTGCCTCTTGGAAGCTGCAAACAACATAAGAGGTTGAGCACAAGCGTGAGATATAAAACCTTCAAACGGATAGAACTATATATTGTAAATTACAAAACCAACAACTGACCCTGTCTTCATCATTCAACAAGTTACTATCTTCATGTCTAGTCTGTTTGTTTCTCTCAGGATCATATACAATGATGGAAGATTGTAGTTCTTTTTCTCCTTTCAATTTCTCCACCTAGGCAAACCAAAACTAAATTGTCAGTGCTGTAAATTCACACTGCATACAATAATTCATGAATGAAATTGCTCTTTATACCAATTGATTTAGTTCTTCTATTTTAGCAGCTTGCTCCTTGCAAACATTCTCTAGCTCCTTTTCTCTTGTGATCGCTTTTTCCATTATACTCTGGGAATCCTTGAAGCAAAAACAACAACAATAAGATAAATGAGTTTGACAAGATAACTACTAATCGAAAAACTTTCTGGGAATTTTTTACAACACATACTTCTGAAACTTTATCTGTCAGTCCATCTGGATTTTCTGCTTCAGTTTCAATCCTTGATTTTACGTTTCCTTGGACCTCAGTAGTATCCTGATTGCATATTCTCTTACGGCAAGGTTCACAAAGCAAGGTAGCAGTACTTTCGTCGACAGAATATTTCTTCTGTTGCGTTACTTGATCTCCAGAATCGTCCTTGTCTATTTCTGAACAAGGTCTCAAGGTTAAGTGATCAAAAGAGAAGGAAGCTGAAGATTTGTTCAATGTTGAGTTTCGCTGATGATAATCAATTATCTGCAATCCCCTTTGAAGGCTTGCGGCCAAGGATTCTGTAGGACCTGGAAAAACCTTGCTTGATCGTAGCGACAATCGCATCTTCTCACCCTCTTTACTCGAACTAAAATTCTCCTCTGCCACATTGTTCCAACTTCCCAGACAACTTGATGTATAAGCCACACTTTTCCTCTGGACATTTTTTATTTTTGGAGACTCGGACAACGGTGGTTCCTCAAGTATTGGAGATCGACCACATGAGCTAACTGAAATGCTATCTCTGAATGTAGATTTAATTGACCTTGAGGCATTAGCTGTACTTGCAAAGTCATCAGCTGAAGTATACAAGACGGTAGTTGATCCCTCACTTTCCTCGGGACAAGGCTTACACAGTGTGTCTTCAAAACATCCTTCCTCCTCTATTTCAATTTCATCACCACCGGTCATATCTGCATCACAAATTTCTGCAACAGAATAAAATTGGACACTATCTTCACCGACAGATATGTTTGTAGGATTCCCTTCACATGAATGATACAATTCATCAATCTGCTGGCGTAACTGCCTTATGTCTTCCTCGTCCACATTCACCTCTTCATCAGTGTCTTTGTCAATACAAGGTAGGAGTATAGAGCGGTTTAAGCTGACACGCAGCTGATTGAGACTGTCCCGTACATTACGTCCTTGGAAGTATCCATTTTTAATCCCATCGGAGCAACGAACCTCAGCCTTTGCTCTAATAAGTTCTTCCTGTAATCAAACATGAGTAATTCTTGGATGTTATATCTGCAACAATCCCTGTTAAAAAACTATTCAAATAAAGTCTCGGGGGAAAACAATACCTTCAGTTGCCGGATTTGATCACTTAAATCATTAACATCATCCTCCTTTATCTCATTGATAACAGGTTCATTTCTAATGGTTCTTACTCGCTGTCCAAACCTTAGTGTGCGCAAAGTTTCGCCAGTATTCCTACAATCAACAGATACAATGGTTACCACTAGAAACAAATACAATATGTCAGGCATCCAAGTGATTAAGTAATGCTCCTTGGTCCAAGTAAATTACTTGTTATCGGGGGAGATGGAACATATTAACGAGAGTTTGGCATTTCCACCAAGTGATTCTTGCAGTAAACGTGTTAAACAGGAATTCCTGTTTGAAATTTCTTCTGCTTTTCCGGAGAGTGTTTCTTTAGTCAGGACATCCACTAAATGCCTACAGTAGTGAAATAAAATAGAGGTTAACTTCACCCATTAAATAAAAAAAAGACCAAACTATAAACACTAGCTGCCATCCAATGCACTTTGGACTCAGAATAAACAGTTAAAATCACAAATAAAAAAAAAAAAAACTAAATATCATCAGAAAAGGAAATTAAGAGAAACCTTGTATGTGTGGCTGGACAGTTTAAATATATTTTGGGATAACTGAAAAACTAGCTACCCAAACTGCAGAGTATATGAACCAAATGTAATATAGTCATGGCATGGAAGCTTACCCGAGCTGAGATAAGGACTTCTTTACATTTTTGCTTTCCTTTAGACATTGCTTGCCTGCATCCTCAATTTTGTTTCTATCCTGTCCAGCAAGATCAATAAGGCTAATTCTGCTAGATTTTGAACTACTGAAACCCTTTGATGATATTCCCTGCAACACCAATCAAAGAAAGAAAACCAAAAGCAGCAATTAAATAAGAGTGGAAGTATCAATATGCATCTGTCTCAATGTTACATAAAAAAAAAAAAAAAATAATCTTAACTATCTGCAGCTAAGCATGTTAAATACAATTATAGTGGTAGTACCTTACACCAAGATTCAATGACAAACGTGAAAATGATATGTGACCTAGAGCTCTTGGAATTTAAGCTTGTTGCTCCAACTTTTCTGCTTGAAAGTCCCTGAAGCATATAATGACCAAATTAGTTAGCTGATAAAGTACATAAAGCATGTAGACATCTAATCTTCAGCAGTATATTTGCTTTGCTACTACCTTAATCAGAATTTGTGTCACATCATCATAGCTAGTAACATATTCCTCAGTCAGATTCTCTATATACAACGCATTTTTGTTATCGTCTTTCATCTGCAATAATTTGGACCAGACATAAGAACATGCAGTAATGAAAAACAAATGAATTAGTAAATAATGTTTAATGAGATGATATTGTTGTAATACAAAAGGATGACATATGCATGCCTCAAGGTTGCGCTGGGTTGGATCAAGTAAGTCCCCAATTTGTTCATTGTATATCTGTTTCAAACAACGGAATAAAAATAAGATCAGTATCATATAAGCAATGGAGCCAAAATGAGAAGTTTTATAAAAAAAATTACCTCAAGAAAAGAACATCGACATTGATAATTGAATTGTTTCCCATCAGACGCCTGCTGCTCCTAAAATAGTAATTGAAAATGAAAAATAGTTAATACTCAAAACATTACAGAAAATGTAGATTTAGTGGTTTAAGCAGGAAGTTAAACCTACTCTGTCAAGCTCAGAAAACAACATTTGGAAGATCCGAGGAACAATTCCCTTGTGACTTTGAGGCGAAGGCTCCTCAAACATGGCACTTGGGGGACCCCACATCGTATAAGTCTTTCCACTTCCAGACTAACAAAGGATTAAAGGAAAATTAGAAAAAAAAAATGCTCGACACTTGATAGTCAATCAAGAATACCGTTATATATAGCAAACATGAAGTCGTACCTGGCCATATGACAGAATTGAAGTGTTGTAACCATCCAAAGCATTTTTAACCAATGGGACACCCACTGACTGAAAAATATCTTCCTGAGCAAACAAAAGCAAATATAAATCACAAAAAAAATAATTCCTAGCAGTTTCCCTCATAAAGCAAGTCATTATAAATAGTAACTAAGTGCCTTAAACCTGTAAGAAAAAAATACAGAAGTATAAATCACAAATCGTTTTACCTGATTGGTGTTCGAATCAAAAACTGAATCAAAGGTAAATTGCCTATCTCCGACACACAAGGTGTCAGAAGAAACCTTCTTAACAGTTCGATCTCCCTCTATTCCATTGTTGTTGGTAGGTCTGATTCGAACTACAACCTGTGTCAAAATTCAATTATAAGCAAACAAAAATGCAGAAATTTTGCACTTACCCATCTTCAGACTCAGACATTACAACTTCAACATTTAAAAACTAAGCTAAAAATAAAAAGAATAAAAAAAATTGTACTTACCTTCACTGGGGGATCTAATTCAAAGGGGGGTTTCGATTGGTGGAGGTTGTTCTGAGAAGTTGAGTTTTTTGAGAGTGATTGGTTGATTGTAGAAGGCAACGATTGGTCATGGTTGTACAAGATGTTGGGATCGGTGGGGGGAGTGTTCTCTGCATCTGAATTTGGGATTTTAGAGATTGAAGTGGGTTTGTGCTTGGAAGAGAATGATCTGGGAAGAAAGTTTCTGAGAGATGTGGATGAAATGGTACCAGAAAAGCGAGTCTCTGATGTTTGTGCATTACTGAATTGCCTCATGGTTAAGGCTTTGCAGAGCAGGTAGAGATAAACTAGTAATGGATCTATACACAACAGAAAGAGAATGAAAGAGAGAAAAACAGAGAAAGAATAAGAATTTGGATTCAAACGTTCACAAGAGTGAAGACAGGGATAAGAGAAACAAGTTTTTGAATCCAGTTATGTTTAGATGACCGTTGCAAAAGAATAACTACGACTGGAATGACCAAATCACCCTTCATATTTTCTGAAGACAGACAAACACTAAAATTTAAATTACGAGCCACTCAATTATCCATGCCAATTTCTTTTTCTTCTCCTCTGCTATTGGCAAAACATCTCGATTATACAATTTAAGCATTAATCAAATATATATATATATATAGAGAATAAAAAATAAAAAAATTATTTAATCTTACTTTTAATTTTTTAATTTTATTTTAACTTGACTGTTAAAATTAATTACACTTAATTCTTTCTCCAAAATCATTAATATTTTTTCTACAAATTTGTAATCTCCACTCTTCATTACTATGTATAATAATTATTTATTAAGAAAAAAAGTAGTAAATTTATTTTTTTTTAATCGGTGCGGCACTTCACGAATGTGAAAAAACTTTATTTATTTTATTAAAATTATTAATTTTTAGGATATTTATTATGTTTTAATTATAATAATCTAAAATCTATTTTATTAATAATGTAAATTGTGAAGGATATGTTACGAAGATATTTCATGATGAGAAATTTGCACCACACAATACTTATTTTTAAAAAATATCTTACTTTATTCAATACAATACATAAATTTTAATTAAATAAAGTTACATTATAATTATCTTAAAATTTAGTTATAATTAGATAATATTATATACAATAATTAATATAGAATTTTAATATAATATTATTAGCTTATTAAAATTATTAATGTTTATGATATTTATTTATATTTACTAAAAAATAATAAATAATTCTAAACAAAAATAATGACTAATTTATATATAATTTTTAAATTAAAAATTATCGATATTTAATATACTTTTTAATATATATGAAGAATTGCAATTAGATTGTGAATTAATTTATAAATTGATTACTAACATTAAAGAAATTAATTTTAAATTCGTCTCTAGTTTCTTTAGTAGCAAAAATCTAAGTAGCTAATTTTTAATAATAATTTAGAGACCAATTCACAATATAATTATATTTTTTTATTAACAATAGAGATTATCTTTTATATTAATAATATTTGGTTTAAGAATTGATATCTAAATTGGTCATTAATAACTAATTATTTTTTCTAAATTTTATTACTATTTAGAAATTTTATAATAAAGATTTTAATTAGTTTTTTAATAATTCAATATTTTAATTATTTAAAAATATTAATTAATTTTAAATAAATAATAAAATATATATTTATATAAATTTTTAGTTTAATTATATTTTTCTAATTATATTAAGTTATAAATAAAATATTTACATCATTTTAAACTTCAAATTTTAAAATATTAAATTTGTAGATTTTTTTTTCTGTGTTGGGTTAATTCAGCAAATGCACCGAATCGTTTCAAGTAATATAAAACAATAAGACCAAGTACCATTTTCTTAAGAGACTCTTAATACTAGATAATTGTACGATTAACAACTCATTTAGACTTAACGACATCGTATAAATTTACAAACAAGTGCAAAGAAGATAAATTTACAAATAATTACAAGATAAATTTTGATAGTAAAGGCACTTAAGAATGGATAAAGGTAAGAAATGATATGGATCAACTATGCTAAGGTCAAGTTTCATCACTTTCACTCTCGTGCATACAAAGTTTCATCTCCTCTCCTTATTTACTAATGTCAACTCACGAAATTACTCTGGTCTTAATTTCTTAGGTGAAAGAGCCTAGACTCTCCTTATCAACTACCAATCTCGTGATCAATTAATAAGCAAAATTAGCATTAAAAACTAGGATCTTAAGAAAACCAACGAGTTATGTTCCATCCCTAGAATCCATGTCCTCATCAAAACTCTAATTTCAATTATAGGTCACAAAATATGTTCTCATACCACAAAAAGTCATGAACATCTCATTACATGTAAACATTGAGATTGGAAACAAGAAACTAGCAATTGATGGAAAATGCATATATGTAATTGAATCAATCAACAATTACACAAGAATTCAGTAGTTACATCTATTATAAACAAGATGAATTTGGTTCCATTTTAATGAGGAACCTTAAGCTTACAAACATGGATGATGAAAGAAGAAGGAGACCCAAGGAGGAGAAAAGGATGTTCCCATATGCCCTAAGTAGCCTTCATGAGCTCCTGTAGTGAAGTTGTGCCTTCACACCTTCGTCCCTAAGTTTTGGCAGCGTTTACTCTTCCAATTTTTATTCTTGAGCCTTTTAATGAGTGCCCTAGAAAAATTCAACTTACTTGGACGAATTTCTTCACTCGCTTGGGCGAAAAGTCAACGCATGAACAATGTCGATCAATGTGTGAACAGTCCCAGATGAATAATGAACAATGAATAGTGAACAATGTCATTTCAATAACTTCGTTTGCTCATTGTGTTTGCAATACTAAACATGACTCTTGTGACACCTAGTGGATATTCACTTAAAAATCATCTTTTGTTATTCAATCATGCTTTCTTGAGTTCCAACTTATTTTCCTTTATCATAATTGCTTCTTGTTTTCTTATTTCACACTCAAAGAGATATTAAAGATAAAACAAACATACATTAACTAAACTTGAAAATAAAACAAAATAAAAGCTATCAAAAAATTGATTTATTCACCATAATATATATAAAAAACACGTAAAATTAATTTATTATCAATATGTAATTCGTTTTTTTCATTTATATTATAAGATCTAGACTTATCCTTAGATTGTTTAACATCTATCTTATAAAGTGTAATTATATTCAAGTTGATAAAACATATATTTAAGTTTATTAAAAGTGCAAACTTATTTTCCTACAAAAGTTTTATCTTAAAGCTTTTATAAACATTGTTTTTTCTTATTTTTATTTTAAGGGTTTCAAAATTAGATATAATAGTTATGAAAAGTAGGGTATTTAATCGAGTACATCAAGGTTAGTGTTAGAGATAATGATATTGTATTGTTGGGTACATTGTATTCTTAAGACAATTGACAATACTAAGATCTGTATAAGAAGAATTTATGTATGACAGAGAAATCGGTGCACATAAAAATTAATATATATGATAAAATGTATTCAAGAAATCCATTATCTACACATTTTTGTATGAACATTGAAATAAATTGAATTTATTAATGGGCAAAATTAATTGATAATCACTAAATTTTTTTTTATCGAAGACAAAATTTGTTGATAAAACATTCTTTAATAAAATTTAATTGATGAATAGAAAAAATTATTGATAATAATCAACGACTATTTTTCTTTTTAAGTAAATATCGTGATTTTGTGTTTTTCTTCTTTCTTCTTCTATTTTTTTTTTCATTTTTCATCCTCTTCTATCATCACTGACATCAAGAACTTTTATTATCTCCTCCTTCTTTTCATACACTTTCAATTAATTTATAACAAACATTTTATCAAGTTTGTTAGTTTAACACTCACTTTATTGACGAATTTTAAAAATTAATATTATCACAGATTTACTAATTGATTTTACAAAATTAATCGACCAATTTTAAAAAATTTAATTACCAATAAATTTACCATGGTTAAAGTTCGAAAACTTTGACACTTGTTTTATAGATAAAATTTATATAAAAAAAAAATCTATCAATAACAAATTTTATAAACTACTGGCAGATTTAATATTACCAACAATTGTACTAATCACAGATAATACTAATAAATAAATTGTACTGAAAGATATATATGTAGATAATTATAATTCTAAAATATTTCGATAAAACTGATTGATAAGTTGCTGACATATAAATTCATTAATTTCAAACTTAATTATAAATGAAAAAAAAATTGTCAAAAATGTAAAAGATAAATTCAAGCTTCATCTTTTATTTTATTTTTATTTAGGAAACAGAGATAAAAAGTGTCAAACTTTCTCCTGTTTGTTCTTTTGCCTATAATGAGAATAGGATTGGGTCGGTGCCGGTCCGTCAATATTTCTGTCAAATAGTTTGATTGAAAACGATTTTACGAAGACATGTTCTTGTAATAATCAAAGAAGAAATTGAAATATATCATTAATTTAGGGTTTATAAATAGGTTTATAATTCGACAATTTTGATAGAAGTGTATAAAATATGAAATCTTGTAGCGCAAATTACGACATGTATTATATGTGAAAGAAGAAAAAGAGGGTATTGATAGACAAAAGTAGAAAAACAAAACACATGAAAGCACCTTGTTGAGCTTAACCAGGTCTCACATCCATCCTTATCAAAAGCAAAAGAGAAACAGACAAAGGAAGAAGACAATAGAGATTTAATTTTTTATTTTTATTTCAAGCCACTTGTCAAAATAATAAGAGAAAACAATCCCATTGCTGAAACAAAGAGTCAGCTCAATTAATTATGGTAATTTGATAAAACCACATTTAAGTGTTATTAAATTTCAAAGACAGAATTTGGGGTTGTTGAGCAGTGAATCAATGACATCCCTCTCTTCTACCTCCAAGTTTGTTTTTTTAATGGAAGTCTCAGAGTCCTTTTCAAACAAGGCAGAAGACCCCACCATCATTAATCTTTGATTTAAGGTACAACTTTGGTGCAAAACAAAGGAAAAGAGCAAATTTCTAGAACTAAAGTGCAAAAGCTCTTCCCTTTAAGTGGGCGACCGTTGGTATCATGTGAGGAATACTCTCATGTTCTAGACTCACATAATGATAATCATCAATGCATTTTCTGCACAGCATCTTCTTTTCTTTATGATCAAAATGAGACTTTTATATTTTCTTTCAACAAAAAATAAGCAATGAAGAAATGGAAGAAGAGGACAGAATTGCAGCGAGTGAAAGTCGTAGGTGGGGACAGTGTTAGAGAGAAAGAGAAAAAAAGAAGAAAAAAGTCATAAGCAGCATACCCCACTTCCAACTGCAAAATGCATACAAATCTTCTCTCATTGGTCTGTCAGAGCCAGTCGCGCGGGGTTGCTGCAAATCCCTTCCATTTCCATACCTTATCCTTTCACTCTCCATCCCTACAAAATATCCTTCCAACAATTACAATAAATGTCTGTGTATGAATACCACCAAGGTTGTCACTCATATATACTCATACTATACATACTCCAAATACACACAACAGAATCATAAACCAGACACAACAACACTACATCATACATCACCTCTAGATTTTTGTTTTCTTCACTATTATTCACACTCTTTTCTCCTTTTCCTTTCACACCATCCTTCCCTTTCTTTAAACAAGCTAGTTTGTTTTTTCCTTCTCATCTCCAACACGGTTGGTGTCCTTCTTCCTGGATTAGAGCCACAAAGATAGCACATTCCGCTTTGACTTTGGAGGCTAACTAATTCTCTGAGGACCTACGACAGGTATGTGAAGCCACAGCAACGTGATCCTCTTTGTGTTTTTAATCAATGTTTTTCTGTGTTTTGGTTTTGTTTTGGCTGCTGTTTGTCTCTGAATTTCTTGTGTTTTGGTTTTGCTTTCACTGTTTCTCTGCCTTGGATTCTTGTGGTAGTTTTTTGGGCCGAGAGCAGCAGACAGAAGCTCATAGCTTTATTAGAATCTGGTCAAATCTGGCACTACCCTTTATTCCTATTGATAGGTTCTAAGTTTTGGCCGGTTCTGGGTATTTTAGTATCTTGCTAGAAAGTGTAAAGTTTCAATTTTGAAGCTGGGGTTCTGGTTCTTGGGAATTCGTTTTCCTCTGCTTGAGTTGTGCGGACCTTGATTCTTAATTCCGTATTTGTCGGCTCTCAGGTGTAAAAGTCAGGTTTGAACTGGGGTTGCTGTTTCTGAGTTGACCTCTTTCCCGTGAGTTAACAACTCACACGACAACGCTCAAGAGCAATTCAAATTGAAGCTTCCTATTTCTCTTTCACATTTGGGGCTTGACTGTTGCCTTTCTTTGCTTTTATTTTTTTATGTTCTCCACATACTAGAAAATCTGTCTATTTTGGATCTGCTTAAGCCTTCGAAGGTTGTTACTGGTTACTTTTTTCAGGGTGAGTTTAGTTGTCTTGCTCATGGAACTGTGGATTTTGTGTTCTTCCTGGTTTTGCTAATTCTATCCATTTTCTGGTTGAGTATTGGGTTTAAGCTCAAATAATCATGTGGTTTTACTTTGAAGTTTTTTGTATAGGGTGACTTGATTTTGTAGAAGCTTTTTGTGTTCTGTCAGGTTCCCAAATTATTGATATCATGGAATCCCCACAGTCTGTTGTGTCACCATTCAAGAACTCTGTCTTGGGTGAGGCTGAGAAGTACAAGTCTGATATTTACAAGCAAAGCTCGGGTCCTTTCTCTAAGGACATTGAAGTAAACGGAAAGGAAGCTGTCAGGTCCAATTCAGAGGACTTCATTGGTGCTGTTGATGTTTACATTCATCAGGCCAGGGACATTCATAACATCTGCATATACCACAAGCAAGATGTTTATGCTAAAATTAGCCTGACTAGTAATCCCGAGAATACCGTCTCTACCAAGACCATCAATGGAGGAGGAAGGAACCCTGTCTTTAATGAGAATCTTCGTCTAAGCGTTAGGACAGTTGATTCTGCTGTAAAGTGTGAAATCTGGATGCTGAGCAGGGTGAAGAATTATCTTGAAGATCAATTGCTTGGCTTTGCTTTGGTGCCTTTGTCAGAAGTGCTGATGAAGGACGGCAAACTAGAGAAAGAGTTCTCTCTTTCCTCAACTGATCTATTCCATTCACCGGCCGGTTTTGTGCAGTTGTCTCTCGCCTACACTGGCACTTCGCCTGATGTTATTGCAATTTCTGCAATGCCTACTGAGTTGGCTGCAAATGGCACTGACAAGGACTCTGAAAATTGCGAATCACTGGTCAGAGATTTAGACAAGATTGAATTCCCGGATCCAAAAATTGTAAATGAAGACCACTTGATGGTTTCAGAATACTTCGGTATTCCATGTGAGGAGAGTCAGTGTTCTGGTAGCTTGACCAC
The DNA here is from genome assembly GCF_000741045.1 of Vigna radiata var. radiata. Classification (NCBI taxonomy): domain Eukaryota; kingdom Viridiplantae; phylum Streptophyta; class Magnoliopsida; order Fabales; family Fabaceae; genus Vigna; species Vigna radiata. The sequence goes on along the minus strand of NC_028356.1, from coordinate 1,221,427 downwards.
TAATGATACTGAAAATCTGAGTCCTGAAGCAGGTGTTCAGCTTGTGGAGAGCTTCTCAGCATGCAGTGTTGAGTCTGCACAACCTCCTAAGGTTGATTCTCCACCTACAAGTGTGTCAACAAATGGAGTTTCATCTCCTTCAGTGGCTGTAAGCTCAGACTCATCTGATACTGCTGCTGCTGTTGTTGCTGCTTCCAAGTCTCCAAATCAGGAACAAGTTTCGGCCAACAAAGAGAAAAATGGTGAGACTGATTCCTCAAATGGGGTGGTGAACGAGTCATTCCCTAAGCCTGTTGTGACCGTTAACATCGAGCCTGAGTCAAATGTGGTGCAGCAGGACATTGTAGACATGTACATGAAAAGCATGCAGCAGTTCACAGAGTCTTTGGCGAAAATGAAGCTTCCTATGGACTTTGAAAGTGGACCAACTAGTTCAGGAAACTCAAGCTCCGAACAGAAGATACAGACACCAAAGAGCTCCAACTCCCGTGTGTTTTACGGCAGCAGGGCTTTCTTCTGAACTTCTGGTCTGCTTTGGTTCATGGAATACTTTCAGGTGACTTAGATTTTAGAATGGAAAAAAGAAAAAAAAAAGAAACTGATATCAGTAGTGAATGAAATAATGCACTGTCAAGTGAGATTCTCAGCTTGTGTACTTCTTGATCTGATATAGGCAACAGGGAATCTTAACTTTGTACTCTCACAGGCATGGTCCTATCTTAACTGCTACATGAACTTTTTCTTTTTCTGTCTCAGTCTTCATTTTCTTGTGTTTCTTTTTGATTTGGATGTCAACATTTTCATCTATCAAAAGCTTCATTCTGTGTATAATCAGGAGTGGTAACATAACATGGTCCCACGTTTCACATGGCCAATACTAAAGTTGATGGGGGGCCAAATCATCCATGATTTTGCTTTCGTCTGTTTCACACGAACAAGATTACCGTACACAATCATCATCGATAAGTTCAACAGCTTTGGATTCTTGGAATGATGGTGTTTGTTAAGGAAAAGTAAATACTCCAGAATGTCTAAGTATGTTAGAAATTCTGGGTGAACAAAATATAATCTAAAACCGAAGCTTTTGGTACTTGATCATAAGAAAATATAACATCAGAAAATCTATTCCTAGTTTTTTCAAGTTCAGCTTGTTCCATCACCTTCAAAGTTCCTTCATAGATTACAAACTCTTAAAAAGGGTATTTTTGATGGCTAATTTATAAAAAATGAAATGCAATAAAGGAGTGATCAATTATCAGTTTGATTGTGCATTTTGTTTAACTTTTTATTAATTTAACATGGATAACTATGCAGTGACTTTCTTCTTTTGTTTTGAAATATTTGTTATTTTAACATATTCCTTACACTTCAACTCTATTCAAAATTATCTAAATAAATAAAATGAATATTATCTTTTTAGTAAATTTATCAATCGGGCTGTTTCATGTTCCAAAATATTTCCATACCCACCAAATATTTAATTTGTAAATATTTTTTTATTTATAATTTTCTAAATTTAGTTAATTCGATCCATCAACAATAAAGTAAAGCGAGATGCGAAAAATATTTAAAAATAATGAATAATGAAATTATTAGAAAAATATTTAAAAATAATGAATAAAAATTGTAGTTAAAATTTGAAAGTATAACAAAATGAAATATAAACAATTTTTATAATTTTAATGTAAGTAGGTTTTATTTATTTTTTTTAGATAATGTTTTAATTAAAAAATAGTTAAATTTTAAAAAAAACATTAAATTGAGAAAGATGTAATATTAATAAAATGATTATTTAAAATGTAAAATTAGAAAATAAGTGTGAAAAAAAGGAGAAATTTTCTTTATATATTGGTATAGATTTTTTAATTTTTTATAGTTTTAAGCTTTTGGAAAATGAAAATAAAATAAATTAAAAGTAGCAATTTATCACTGCTGCTGCTATTATACGTTTACAAAACGTTTTCAACATTGTTATATCACTTGTTTGTTGTTCACACGATAAGATATTTTCTATCTGTCAAATTGTCAAATTGCTACAGACACAACTTTACAGAGAAAGTGGCATATCAAAGTTAAAGTTTGATGAGCTTCTATTCAAACTTTAGCTTGTTTTCATTAGACAATTTGGTTTTAGTTTATGTTATAATTGTCGTCTAGAATTGGTTTGATTTGAGAACAGTGCTTGAACAATTATGGCGTGTGGATGGGGACCATGTGAATGAAGATGACTAATAGGAAGCAAAGGGTGGCAAAAAGTTATAAACTTGTAACAGTTCATTTGTGGCATCAACCATGAAATTTGATTGCTTGCAAAGTGATGATAAGAAGTGTGGAAGGAACAAACACATTTGCTGTCAAAGACAGACACAGACTATGAAAGCTTACTAGAATAACTCACATTAATTTGGGTTGAAATATCTTACTTGAACTGTAGATTTGATATTAAGTTTTTATTACACATTTAACTTATAAAAGTTAACACATTATCATCATAACAGATTGCCAATATTTCATTGTTTATCAACTAAAAATATGCATTTAAGTTAAACTAATTTTATGATATAAAAGTTAAAAAATGTCTCATAAAATGCAAAAACAAAAACACGTCCCATGTTAACTTTGAAACCAGTTTTGTATCTCACATATTTAAAAATCTCCAACATCCTAATCATGGAGTCTCATTCATCCATGCTTTGCTTTCCAATTCAAATATCCAAGGATGTCTAAAACCCAACATTATCACAAGCTATTGTCTTCAAATTAAAGATTCCACCATATTTCTACAACCACAACCTTCAACATAATTGAGGCATGTGCATTTGTATGGATTAGCATGTGACACAACAGTCTAAAATCTCCAAGACAGGCTTGCATGGCCTGGACTAATCATGATATTTTAAACAAATATTGCACTAATTATTGCTCATATCCAAGTTAATGCAAGCTGTTTAATAGCTACAACTACACACACACACAATTATGTGTGTCTGTAGAGAAAGGACCACACTGTAATGGGATTTTTTCAGGGGAAAACTGAAAGTGATACAAGACAAATCCTGATCCATATAAGGATAAGAGTCAGCATGGCCACACACAAATTCTATCCAAGATCCAAATCTGAATTGCTATTATTAGGAAGGAACAGAAAGAAAGAAACAACCAAAAAACTACAAGTTACCATTTACTATTGGCAAACATATGCCAGAAAAGAATCTTGAAAAAAGCAACCTTTTTTCAACCAATCAATTTTGATCCATAAATGGATGTTATAACATGCTCAATGTTTTCACCACAAAGTTACAAAAAGCAAAGATAACAGGAAAGTAACTGATATGGATAGTGGTAATATCAGTAGGAAGCAGATTTTGAATGTAATGTAACAATAAGGAAGGTATGAACTTGTATAAGAAAAGACTAAGAAAAAATAATATCTGTCCAGTAACTAATTATTTGATGGGGGATCCAAGATGGGTGCCCCTCTAATGTATCAAACCTGATAAATCAAACTGAACTTCACTTACAATTTGATCAGAAACGTGTCCCATGAAAAAGATGGTGACAAGAACAAACAGCTTTGCCAAGCATTACAGTGGCAGAAAAAATTCAAAAATTAATAAACTATCATTAAGCATACTAAGGATGGTGCACCTCTCCAGCATTGCACTATCAAACTACTGGAACCAATCTTCCTGAGTATATCCCGCAATCTGATGTTACACCTCAATCAAATTCCATGAAAGGAATCCTAGCCTTGAAAAATAAAGACAAAACAAAAATCCCAAACCTTACACAAAATCCCTTTTGACTGATTTAGCTTCTGTATGGTTTCACAATACCTCCTTTTCTTTAACCAGTTTTCCTTGATCTAATGTTACCATAACATATGCAATTAACATATCTCCTACGCAGCAATTCCTGAAACAAGTAGGCATCAGCAAAAGAAAATCAGTACAAAATGAATTTGAACCAGAACAGGTGAAAAATGCAATGGAAATGCTCAAATGCCAACCCTTCAACAATAATATAACACAAGAAAGTATAATCAGAACTCATTTTCCATAAGAATCAAAAGGGTGCAATCTGCATCTGTATTTTTCTACAGTTAGAACCTGTCAAATACCAATTCTTGAGAAACTAAACATACACACAATTATCAATAGTGAGATCTATGCCTACTTCTCTAGCATCTTTCAAGTTTGTATAACTTCACATTAAACATCAAATTCCAATATCTTTAAATGGCAGTAATCAAGAAACACTAATACAGCAAGCTAAGGGCATGCTTGGTTTGAGAATGTTTTATTCTCTTCACTAAAAACAACAGAAAACGCCATGTTTTTACTTATTCCCGTTTTTTCAAATATTTGCACTTCTCGGTTGTTTTGTTTTCACTATTTCCTAAACAAATCAGAGAAAACATAATTAAAGTGACATTTTAGTAATCACTTATGACAATAATAAAGGAGAACATAAAATCTTTTCTCAAACAAACCAAATGGGCCAAGAATTCGGGAACAAAGGACCATGTCAAGAAAGTGAAGAACCTAGAGTGTTTGGTTATAATTAGAAGACATAAATGATGCTTCCATTTTATCTTTATCTACATCACAATTACAAGCATGATGTTTGTACGCTTAAAAACATATGTAACAGCACATTAAAAGTAAACAAATTTGGTTATCAACTTCCTTCGGTGAAATTCCTATTCTGAAATACAGAAGTCAAAAACACACAAATGGAAATAAACAACAGACAGTGTATATAAACTATGACCAAATTGTCTTCAGGAGTCAAGAATTGTAGCCAAAGATCTTACCTCTATTAGTTTGTCTACTTATTACATGGTAGTTTCCAATGAAACCTTCAGAACTCTTTACTGGATCATCTGAAGCTATACCACCAAGCCCACCATAACCAAACGAACCAGAAGCATCTATTTCAGAAGCAGCAGACTGCCAAGTTGAGTCACTGTAAACTGAACCACTGCGGTACAAGTCCCCATAAGATCCTTCATAACCACCAGTTGGTGCAGTAAATGTTGAGGATTGAGGCACACTTGGACTGCTGTTCCTTCCATACCCTCCCCCTCCTAAACCAATGCTGTTATCCCCACCTTCATAAGTGTTACCCCAAGTACTATACCCAGAAGCAGCCCCTCCTCCCTGAGTTGGAACTGATGAACCCCAATTTGCGCCACTATTTCCAATTGAAACACCAAAAGCCCCACTTCCGGATCCCAAGTAATTATGAGGGCTGGATGGATTATTGGCAGCAGCACTGTTCAGGCCCCCATTTCCCCAAACACTCCGAGAAGCCGAGTTCATTAGAGCATCACTTCTCCCACTTCCCCCACTATTGCCAATAGGAGTGGTATATCTGTTTGGGTTGCCATTGTATAAGGGATTTATCCGACCATATCCAAGACTGCCACCATAACCAGAAGTCCCTCCATAGCTTGGGTTCAATCCTGAATCCAAATTCACTCCCATTCCATAACCATTGGAGCCAAATGGGGTAAACCCATTTCTAGCACTAGTAAGTGGACTGAACCTTCCTTCCATTTTGACACCATAATTTCCAATTGGACTCATATTGAAACCCTGAGCATAACTATTTAGTAAGCTACCGGTCCTATTCAGGCCATAGTTATATCCTACCAATGGGCTCCGGCTAGGTCCAGGCGAAAGCTCTTTGGGAACTGCCCTCTTGACCTCAACCATCTTTCCATTGAGTTCATGAAAGGTTTTATAGAGAACTCTGTCCACAGCTTCTTCTGAATCATATGTGATGAAGCCAAAACCTCTCGGCCTCTGGGTATTGTGATCATACATTACAACAACATCAGTAATTGTACCAAACTGATCAAAGTACTTTTTAAAATCACTCTCTGTGATTGTTGATGGTAAACCTCCGACAAAAATCTTTTTGGTGCGTCCAGGACCTGGAGATCCTTGGATGGTACCAGACTGTCTGTTTACAGTGATCTGATCGTCCCTAGGAACAGCTTTCTTAGCTTCAACCTGAAAATTGAGAGCACAACACAGATGGGTCCTATAAGCAAAATAAGTCCATGCTTAATACAATGCAGCCATAAATTCAGGTGAATGGAGCCCAAACGAACACAATTTATATCAAACCAACATAGTAGAAAATATAAACGTAGGGACACAATGATCTCCATCACAAACATAAATTTAGATAGGTCCCATCACTGCCCATCCAAATAACATGTATTGACATAATGCTTAGTAAATCTATAATGAAAAACTCACTGTGCGGCCATCAATTATGTGCTTATCCATGATGACTCGTTCAGCAACAACAGGATCCGAAAAGACAACAAATCCGAAACCACGAGCACGACCTGTTGTGCGATCTCTCATGATCACAGCCTCGATTACCTCTCCATATTTCCCAAAATACTCTCTGAGACGTTCCTCATCAGTGTCCCAGGAAATTCCCCCAATGAAGAGCTTGCCAAGATCCGATTCCATCTGTTCTGCCACCAACCATGCCCAGTTAGCTATCAATCACTCATTTCATCAAACAAATCCAATCCAACCACTCTTAAGGAATCAAAATTCTCATGCCAAAACAAAAACAATACGACATAAAAATTAGAAATTTCATCGCACACAATCTAGATTGTAGATTACTGAGTCATGGCCAAAGCTCCAGTCCCAGAACCAATCTAAATGCACAGCTCAACGAATAATGCATAATTGAGCTCAATCGCCAGAAAGATTCAATTTTTGACGAGCAAAAACAAAACAAAACGATCATAAATGCAGATTAGATAAATCTGTGAAGAAGGGTCACCTTATCTTGAATCCCAGACAGAACCCAGTTGGTGCTTCAATAAGATATGAAGTGGGTTATGCCAAATTCGATCTAAGAGAATCGGATCTTCGGAGCATCAATCAAAAGCTGAACCAAAATATCTAATCCAGCAAAGAGAGAAACGAAGCAGAGCGATCAGAAATGCAGATTAGATAAATCTGTGAAGAAGGGTCACCTTATATTGAATCTCAGCCAGAACCCAGTTGGTGCTTAAATCAGAAACGAAGTGGGATATCTCAAATTCGATCTAATCGGATCTTCGGAGCACCAATCAACAACTTTCTAATCCAGCAAAGAGAGAAACCAAGCAAACAGCTGTCTGTACTTTTTTTTTTAATAAAATTTTTAATTTTTATGTTTTTTAATTTTTTTTTTTCCTTCTGGGATCAGAGAAGAAGGGATTGTGAGAGGCGAAGAGATCAAAGGAATATGAAAGGAACCCAGATGGAAAGGAAATTCACCATTCAAAGATGAATGGTTGGTGATGGAAAGAAAAGAAAAGAAAGTAAAACTAATAATAATAATGAGAGGTTATGTGAAAAATTGAATGGAAGGGAAAACTAAGAATGGGAATGAAAACAGAGGATGTGGCATGGCATAGCATCCTCTCTCCTCTCCTCTTCTGCTTTCTTATCTTGTTGCTTCCTTGCTTGCTTCCACTACCCACCCTTAATTAATTCAAAAGAAATGCAATTTCAAGCAAACATGGCCAAACAAACACTTCACAATTTATATATAAATACTTCTACACACAAAGAAAGAAAGAGAGATAGAGAGAGAGAGACACACACACACTGCAAATCGTGCAAGAATATTTGGAGGAGCCAGCAAATGACAACAGATCATGTTTTTTCTTTTGTGAATCAATTGATTTAACTATGTATAAAAGGAAAAAAAAATGTAAATCACCCCCTGTTTTTTTCTTTAATCAAATAATAACATAGATTTGCACAAAAGAAATTCATCTGAATGTATGTAGATATGCAGTGGAGTTGTTGAATAGATTGTTGTTACAGTAATTATTATTATTATTATTATTGGAATCCATGCTATATATAGATGTATATGGAACATGACCTAATGATTTTGATAAAATATTAGAAAATGTAGTGAGTAGATTGGTTCAAATAATAAAATATTATTTTTTATTTTAAGAAGGTAAATTAGAATGTAAAAGAAAAACAAAAAAAAAAACATTAAAAGAAATAGTTTTTTTTTTCTTTAAAAAAACAGAGAAACAAACTCCATGATTATTGGGTACAAAATCGTGTTTTAGATTTTGATAACGTAGTTTGCTAAAAATGAACACAAAATTATAACTCATTAGCTATTTTTGTTTTGGATGAAATGGAATGGTATATGCATTACGTAGGAAGCAAATCATTGGATTGGAAATAGAAAAGCCATAAGAATATGTACGTTACGCTTCAAATTATAGGTCTTTTTATTTTATTTTTTTGGCTTTTTCACACAACATTCAAAACGTTTTAAATCTATGGTCATAAGCATTTTTCGTCCTTGAAATTTGTTTTCAGCTTTATCATCACACTACCTATGGTTGAAGCTAATACAAACAAATGACAAAATTAGCTATAAATGTCTCACATTTTTACAAGTTTTTTAAGGATACAAAGTGAAAGAAAAAAAAAATGAAAAATATTAGGTTATGGTGGGAGTAGATGGAGCATCAACTTATGTGTTTATTTAATTTTAAAAAATTGAATGAGTTTTGATGGAGGAACCAACTGAAAGTGCAATGCAATCCAACGGGTAATTCCTATAAACAAAGCAAAATCCAACAACGTTTGTGTCATTACAATAACACCCAATACCAAAACAACACCAAAAACTTTTTTTTTTTTGTTAATAATAATTTAACAAGACTCGTCTTTCATTCATTTTTCATTTTATTCGATGGGAGACTTTATTTATATATTAATATTTTCAATATATTTATTTAAAATAAATAAATAAAAATTCAAAATTATCAAATATATAAAAAAAAAAGAAATTATGTTTAATAACATTTTTTTTTGTCTATAAAGAATATTATTAAAGATAGATATAGTTTTGTTGGGAGAAAAAGCAACATAAGAGAGAGTAGATTAGCATGGAGGAAGAATGAAGAATGAGTTAAAAGAAAGTTGAAAAATGAAGGAAAAGAAAGAGTGGTTGGTAACATAGTTTGTATAGAGACCTTGAAAGCTACTCTAAAAGACATAGGCAGACTCACAATATCTGAAACTCAACTACACTATAACCTCTTACCTTGGATTTTTTCCAAATCAAACCCATCATAACGTACAATCTAATCATTATTATTCATCTTTTTCCTTTTCTCATTTTCAAAACTTCCTGTAACAAATACTGGAAAAAAAAAAGTATGATATTTTTTGAAAATGAAAATAAACATTATAAGACTGAATCATGATTGTTCCCTTTTAACTGCAATTGCTACATGTGTGGATCAGAAACATGTCTTAAGAGAATAAACACTGCCAAGACCAATAAATATCAGAGGGAAAGCCGAGTTTGACCTCAGGATTTTGGAAGCATTTGATGTCACTCAACTTCGATTTCAGCAGTGTTGAGACACACCTTTATTTTTGGGGATTTTTCTCATAGTAAGATGTCCAGTTTTTTTTTCTTATTCGATATAATTTTATTAAAATAAATGTATGTTATTTTTTTCATTGAAATAAATGTTAATTATTATTAAAACATGATAATTTCATATAAAAACAAAAATAGAAATAACAACGGATTAGGTCAGATCAAGACAGTGACTACTTACATTTCCTCTATCCACACGTATTTTAAAAAAAATTCCACAAATATTCGTAAATATTAAATAATACATATTTTTATACATTTTCAAAATAAAATTAAAAAAAAAATCAAATTTTAATTTTAATTAAATTTAATCTAATAAAATAAAAATTATTTTTATTTTAAATTAAATTTAATTAAACAAAATATAAATTAAATTATTATTTTTACTTTTTTCAGATAATAAATATACACATTATAATATTCCTATCTGATTTATTTATAAATAGATATTAAAATATCCATTACTTACAATCTGCATATATCAACTATCTATAACAAATTATATATATATATATGGAAAATGATATTTTAACACCAATTTTTTCACACTATTTTGATATTGTACACGTGTCAAAATATTATTGGATGATTTCAAATTAAAATAGAAACTTTAGTTTTTCTCTTCTAAATATACCCTTGTCTCAGTTTTTTTTAATTTGAAATCGTCCAATCACATATTGACATGTGTGCAGTGTCAAAATGATGTCAAAAATTGGTGTTAAAATATCATTTTCATATATATATATATATATATATATATATATATATATATATATATATATATATATATATATATATATATATATATATATATGCAAACACAATTTTTTTTTATCCCTAAACAGAACATACAAATATATCGTTATGCAACTAACAACATTAACATTAATCTAATATTATTGAATAGTTATTAATAATAAAGTAAAAAAATATATTGAATAATTATTAGTACTAGAATAAGAGTGATATTAAATTTATAATAGTATTACTAACTTTAAATAAAAATTTAATCTAACTCATCTTGATTTGATCCATTAATTTGACAGATCCATCAATATTTTTTAATTAAAAATTAAAATAAAATAATTCTGTAAATATGTAAATATATAACATAACACTTATTAATTTTAATAGTTGGGGTAGTAGACCTAACATGTTTCTCTTCATTGCGAGTGATTCTCACCTTAGTATTTCTTTTTTAAGTAGAAACATTTTGTAACTATAAATATATCCATGACAATCCTTAAATTACACATTGTGTATAAAAAAAAAAAAGTTTTCATTTCATTTTATATTTTCAACGGTTTACTCTTAATAATTAATGTCAAAGTCAACATTAAGATTAATTTTTAGTACGACAATGGTTGAAAACAAAATTTACAGGTAAATTAATTGTCTCATGATGTACACGTGAGTCAAATCATAATTAAAAGTATTTCCTAGTAGATGAATTGATTATTTTATTAAATTTTCATTAAATATAAAAAAAATAAATAATATAAATTTCAAATCAAGTAAAAGCTTTTGTTATAAAATTATTTAATAAAAGATCGTTAAATAAATAACTGGTGTTGAGATTTTTTATAATTATTACTAAATTGAATTTTTCAACTTGTTATCGTAGATCAAATATATTAAAATTACAATATAAAACATATAATATTTCATTTAAGTGTAATAAACAGTTAGATTTTGTTCTCTTTTTTACAGTTGGCTACAGGCTAAATGTCATAACCTATCATTTCCAATTAAAACCTTAATATTATGTAGACTTTAGGTATAACTAATATGCCTACGTTGATAACTTCCTATACAATGAACATTTTGAAGTTATAAACAAATAACACCTGGGAACCTAAAACCAAAATGGCAACTTTTGACTTCATTAAGGATTAACCTAACTTATATTAATTTATAGAATAATAATATTTAGACAACATTTTTTGTACAACATTATTACGTGTCAATCTGTGATCGGTCAAAAATTACTCCACAATAATGTTTATGATAATTATTATTGATTGTGAAGTAATTTTTGACTTATCACACATTGACATGTAATCAATGTTCAAATGTTGTCAAAAAAATATTATCTAAATATCATTATCCTAATTTATATATGTATTTAAGAATATTTTTCTAAATTCTAACACATTTTTATTTATATTTATGCAGATAGTTAAACAAAACTCATACCTAACAAAAGATTACAATAACATGCACCTGTGAGTACAAAAGCATAGTTCCACAACACATGATTAATTCCTAAATAACAAACAGACCACTACACAGGATCACATGTTCATGTATAGATGATGCCTTTATGATATATATAAGTAGGTGAATATGCTATAGGGAGCATTGGTGAAGTTAAATCAATAATTTGATCCTGGAGAATCCCATGTTTCAGGTATGATTTTGTGCAGTGAACAACATTCGTCACGGGTGGATCCACTGGAACAGCATTTGGAAGCAAAACGTTCCTGATATTGTTCATGTTGATCCATGACCTCCTCTATCTTCTGCAGAATATCCACAGTGGTTGGCCTTGTTTCTTGGAAACGTGACACACACAAGAGGGCTATGTTCAGAAGAGGAAACGCCCATTGATGCTCATTCTCCCTAACTTCCTTGTCAAAGACTTCTCCTGTCCATTCCTCCCTCACCATCGACCTCACCCATCTTGCAAGGTCTATTCTGCTAACCTCTATGCTTTTTCCTGTTAGCAGTTCAAGCAAAATCATTCCAAAGCTGTAGACATCACCCTTTTCTGTTAGGCTCTTTTCAGGAGCTGTGTATCCCTGTGAGGAAAACAGAAAACCTCTATTTGGATCCATGAATTTTGATAAACCATGCTCACTTATTAGTGGCTCATTGTTCTCATCTAGAAGGATGTTTGATGGCTTCAGATTTCCATGAGGAATGACCTCCTCCTTCTCATCTGACTTCCTATATATGAAGGCTAAACCCCTTGCAATTCCACATGCTATATTCAGACGCAGTTTCCATGGGAAATCTTTTCTACCTGCTATGTAATCTGCCACAAAAGCAAAATCAGTTACTTAAAACGTTTGATTTTTATAATTTGTACTACCAATGACATGACTTTTACTGTAGAATATAATGCTTGATTGGGTAAGAGTGTAAGAACTTGTTACATTATCTGTGTTAGATGATTAATTCTTACTTAAAATGACTTTATTAACTACTATTAAGAGGGTAATATAATATGCTTAAGAGAGTAATAAATGAAGTGCTGTTTATAAATTTTATCCACTTTTGATATGTTTCAAAGGCAATGATTAGCAAAATTTGTACTGATTGATTAACTGCTGAATGACTTTTATTTCATGATATAATCAATGTTCTCCTTTTTAGCATCAGTGTTCCTTGTATTACTGTTGTAATGTGAGGTTTCAACAAGTGTTGTGCAAATGATAAAGGCAGAAACATGTTTACACATTTACACTTGCAACACATATTTTGTGAACACAGAGAAAGTGATAAAGAGTATTTGTTGGAATTGATGAAAATTTTTAATCTAAACATACCCTTTAACAGATTAAGCAGGCTTCCATTGTTCTGATATTTGTAAATAACGAATTTTTCTTCACTGGTGGAACGATAACCAACAAGGGGGAGGATATTTTGATGCTTCAAGTTACTAATCTTCCTCAATGTTTCACCAAATTCTTCCAAGGAAACCTGCAGATTCTTCAATCTTTTGACTGCATAGTGATCATTGTTCTCCAACTTCACCTTGTAAAGGCTGCTGCAAAAGCCTTCACTCCTCAAATCAGCATTGGCTCGAAGCAGGTCCTCCATTGTGAACCTTTCACGATCTTCAACAAAGAAAACAAGCTTAGAATCTCCTTCCTTTTGGTTCACCTCTTGAACTTCTGTAGATAGATCCTTTGACACATCATGTTTCTCTTTAACTACCTCTCTCCTTTCAGTTAAATCTAATGACTTTCTTACCAGAAAGTAAAGGGATAACACAAGCACCACAGTGCCCAAAAGTAACACCACCAAAATTGTTGTCCCTTTATTTGGCCTTAAAGCTTTATCAGCACTGTCTGATAAAGAATCTGGTGTTGGTTGCTGCATTGTGTTTCTGTCACTTTCTTTTAGCCCCTCTTTGGTACTATTGCTTTCCAACTTAACATTTGGTGTCACGTAGTAACTAACCAATCGCCTATATTGCTGTTTACTTGGGATCATACCAGAAAAGTTGTTATTGGAGATGTCCAAGTTCCTTAGATGTTTCAATTTTGTTAAGGCCTTTGACAACCTCCCACTCAATTGATTGCTGGTTAAATTCAAATGTGTCAACCTTGTACAATGCAAAATGGAAGGTGGAATGGTTCCTCTGATGTTGTTGTTAGCCAAGCTCACCACTCTTAACTTTTTGAGCCTGCATAGTGAATCTGCATCAATCGTGCCACTAAGGTTCAAGTTCTCAAGCCTTATATGTACAATATTAGTAGCATTTGAGTCACATCTTACACCATTCAACTTGACCAAGCACGAATGTGATGGTGATCCAACCAAGGTAGTTTTGTTAAGCACGTTTTGGGGATCAACTGCTCTCAGGAAATTGAAGAAAGACTCAGATTCTGATAACTCACCTCCTGCACATTCTATGATAAAGAAAAGGATAGCAATGAGAAATAGCCTCAACATAGAAAAACCTCTTGTGTTCTGCATTTTCAGCTTCTTCTTTATCTGCTGTCGAAATGAATGTGCTAGTACTGCTGCATGCTTCTCTATTTGTGCATTAGATAACGACATATCTCTTCATAGAAGCTACCGATAGATGCTTGTATTACTTGAATCTATCGCTGCACTCGTTAATAACTATTTGCAATCTATAAAATCAAAATTGATAAATGGACGTATATTGGAATTTACAGCAAAAGTCCAAGATATCAGAATAAATCATATTTATCCTTAGAATTTATTAGCAAGTGATTTTACAGACACTTCTAAGAATTTCCATTGTGTTTAGTTTGAGATTTTAACTAAAAACAATTCGATTTTTAAATTTAAACTACTATATACTGAAACTGTTTTTATATGAATTTTGGCAAATGTATAAATGGATCTCATATACAGAAACATTATTCATACAAAATTTTACCATTGACTGATAATAAAGACATGATATGTAAATAATGACGTGATATAAATAGTATCTCTTCATTGAGTGAGATTCATTTCACATATCTCTTCTACATACATACACACACACACACACACACACATATATATATATATATATATATATATATATATTTTGAAGAAATTCTTGATCATATAATCATGTTAGGAACCAAATGAATATACTAAAAACATAATTTATTAGGTAAAATAATTAGATGAGTTATTTTATTGTTAAGAAATATTTCCAAACATATTAAAGAGACGATGGTCAAAACCCAAACTCAAATCATTACATATATATTCATGTTACGTATAATATAGAAAGAAATAATAATTTTTATTTATTTGTGTAACATTTAGGTGTGCCGGCTAAGATTTTTTTTAGAAAAAGAAAACTATAAATTAAAATTAGAAAGCTTGTAGACATCATAATGTCTTCCTAGATGTTTTTGGCTGTATTTATATTTATTTATTTATTTTGCTTTCTTTTCTTTTAATTTTAATTTGATGATTATGTCCAATAGATTAAAGGAATAAATGAGACACAAAGAGAAAGAAAAGAAGGCCGTGTTTGGGAAAAACGAGACAAGAAGACAGTAAATAAAAGGAAATGAATAGAATAAAAAAGATTAAGTTACAGATAACATACTTTACTTCTGATTAAAAAGATTAAGAGGTAGATTACATTAAACCATTTTTTTAACTTTTACATTGTTTGTGGTGGCTGTGGTCATGACATGCTGCATAGGCATTGCATTAAAAGTTCTACCTCAAATCATTATAAATTAAAAGAAAATAATTAATTCCACATTTTAATTTAATATTCTGATCACAATCTTCAACTTTTTGAAAGAAAATAACACTCACTTTATCTTTTTAGCAGACAAGCATATCTTTTATATATAATCTTATACAAATAGAATAAGAGTATTATAAGAAATAATATATATGTATTTATTTGCACTTGAAATCATTGATAAGTTCAAACAATTTTATATCATAGGGATTGGTCCAAATAAATTAGTTTTCAGGAATTAATTATAACACTCAATAACATAAAAAAAGCTTATCTAGTCAATTACATTTTGAATCATTTCAATTTAAATTTTCTATATTTTCAAATGTGTTATTAGAGAAATCAATTTAAATTCAACTATTGGTTTAGATAGAATAATTATTTTGTTTTATGTTTATAACATATATATTTAGAAATGAATTTTAATATCTACATTATAGTTAATTTTAAATATTTAATATGAGAGCAAAGAGATAATGAAAATTTTGAAACTTTCATCTTTTTTTGGACTAAAATTTGAAAAGTTTCATAATTGAAAATAAAATGATTTTTTTTCTTAATAATTAGGCAAATAGCTGTCACACACCTGGTTAGAATAACTAGCAACTGGCATACCATGAATATATATATATATATATGCTCCACATGACAACCAATCATTCGGTATAAAACATTCTTTGACTTTCCACTCTGCAAAAACATTGTTCAAGTACAAGTACAAAAACATCTCATATAGAAAGTGGAGAGTGGAAGAATAAGAAAAATAAATAGAAATAAAGTGAAATGATTTAAATTACGGAAAAAAAAAAAGATACAGATAAAGAAAAATGAATGGAAAACAACATTACACAATCATATACCTACTTAAACTATTGTCCAAGTTTAGTTTTGTCAAACAGCATTATGTAAATAAAAATTTAAAAAAAAACCATCTAAACATTGACCACAGAAGAAACCCTCCATCAATGATTGCAGCTTGTTCTACTCAAATGCAGCTTCAAAGGGCAACTTGTTTGGTTTCAAAATGTAGCATAAATGCTTAAAATGGACACATTTATTGATTCATTTTGTTATGCAAACAACTTCCTCTCCAAATTCATCACTTTCTTTGTGTAAGAATAGTACATCTTTTAACGCACACAAGAAAATTATCATTGTATCCTATAGTATGAGTGTTCGGTCAATCATGAATCGAGTAGTCAATTAGTCTACAATTTCATATGAGTCGATTGGTTGGACTAAAAATAAACTTAACTTAATAATTACATTAACTTTAAATTAAATCATCAACGTTTAAGTTAGTAATCAGATATCCATTTCAAAAACTATGAATATAAGTTTAATATTCTGATAATTGATATATTGATTACACATTTATTACTAATTTTATAAGATAAACATTAACTTTAGTATGTGATTTCTGCACATAATCTCCTAATTCGACCAAAAGGTAACGAGAGTAGATTCAAAATAGAACTTTGATCTGAATTTGAAGATTAAAGATTCTTTAGAAAAACATACTTAACCTCAGTTTCATAAACCGAAACAATTCTGAAATCACTTGTATTAATACAAGAAGATAAATACTGAGAAAATCTTGATCAGTAGTCTAAGCTGATAATTTTTTTTTTTTACAGTGTTCTTTGACGTTGATGAGCAATTTGCAAAGTACAATGGTTTGATAGAAAAGTCAATGTCAAAATCTGGATTTGCTTTAAGAAGAAAAAAGATGTGGTACAGCCAACGGGTCACTAGAATAATTCCCGAACAAAAAATGGTGGGGTTGGACGAGACATGTTTTTCTATCTAAATAGCCTTTTGTTCACACCACTCCTCTTCATCATTAAGCTTACCTTTGTTCCTATTTTTTAATATGAACAACCCATTCTGCTTGTGGTAGTTGTTATATCCAACCACATTTCTTGCTGCTCAAATTGCGTTCAAACCCTTGACTTCACTTTTTTCTGTGCCCTCAAAACAATTCATAAAACCCTTTTCACCTTCTTTTGATTGCTTCAAGATCTCATTTCCCTGATTGAAGGTGACAATGAAAGGAATATATCACAAATACTCAAGTGCTACTACTATCATGATATTCAAACAGATTACCAAGTTTTATTACTTCAAACCTCAGGCTAGTAAATTTGGAGTTTACTTGAATAAACTTGTATAAAATGATTGCATAAACATTTTGAACAATAAGAAGTACAAATTGTTTTCTTCTTTTGTTTTCATGGATGAAGACTTAAATATATAATATATACTAAAAGTAGTTTTTGAATTGTTAAATTCCTTTGTTCAAAATGAGACGACGCACCTTTTCAAAACACATTTTTCTTTATAAACCTGCACTGTTTTAATTTTGAATAGCATTTATTGTCAAATCAAATCAAATGATCATTCAGTATATGCTGCACAACTGTAAATTTTCCTATGTACAAAATGACACCATCCCCAATCAAACCCTCCCCTGGCTACACCCAAACCCAACCCTTGTCCAATTTCACAGCTTCCAAATTGGAAAAAAATCAGTCTCTAACCTGCCCCAAATTGATATGCAAACTACATAGGTAGGTGAATCAAATTAAAAAACCCTAAACCACTAGATCAAATCAACATATTTTTCTCAATGTAAGGACTGAGGACAATTTTACTGGTGAGAAGAAGAACAGTCATCATTTTCGTCATCATCAACAATCTCATCAAAGAAGGGATCTTTGAGAAGGTCAGCTGCAGAAGGTCTTGCTCTTGGCTGAGCAAGGCACTTCTCAATGAAGGCCTTCACCTCTGGATCTTTCACCTTGTTCAGGGCTGCAGGTCTAACTCCAGAACACACCTTCTTGTATATCTTTGCAACATTGTCACATTCACTGTAAGGAATCTCCAGCGTCACCATTTCCAGCAAACACATCCCAAATGAATAAATGTCCACCAACTCAGTGTAGTCTTCATCATATAACTCTGGAGCCATGAATTCTGGTGTCCCAAGAATCGTGTGAGCACAATGGCTCCTACCCACAATTGCTGCCAAACCCAAGTCACCAATCTTAACCTGATAACAACGGGAAAAAAAGATTAATCTTATAGAAGTATTATTAAGGTTGTCTTTGGTTTGATAGGTGGATAGATAAAGGCTTGTTTGCTTTTGGTGTTTGAAAACTGTTTTCCGTTTTAAAATAATGCTTTATAAGAACAGTTTCTAAAGATAATTTAAATCAAAATATCCCCAGACTATCGTGGTGTTTTACTTTCAATTTCCATTGCTCACGTTCTTTCTGCCATCCTAACTTATTCCCCTATTTACTCTCTTCCATCTTATCTTCATCTCTCCTATCGCCTTTCAAAAGTTAGATTTTGAAAATTAAGATTTTAAAACATAATAACAAGTTATTGGACAACTTGATAAAACATCAAAAGCTTAGCAAGACAAATGCTAGGTGGAAAGCAATATACACAGTAATATCAGAAACTTTAGAACAAAAGAAAACTTCTTATTCTATGAATGTTTTTGTCAGGCAAACAGGAGACATAATAACTTGCTGTTGTTAATGACTTAGATGTCACACCGAGCGTTTCGAATCAACGGCAATTTAATAAATAAACAAAAAGATTAAACCCATTTTTCAAATTTTTCATTTTTTGAATCAAGTTTCACTTTGTCAATATATCAAACACATAACTGAAGGAAAAACAATGATTGAGTAAAAGGGTTCACCTGGCCAGTATTTCCATTGACAAACACATTGCTACAGTTGAGATCTCTGTGAATGATGCAGGGATCATGCAAGTGCAGATAATTCAGCCCTTTCAAAATCTGCTTAGACCACTTCTTGAGGGCCTTCATGGAAACATGCCTGTGCCTCTTCCTATACTCCCTCAAATCACCACTGGTACAAACCTCAGTGATGAAATTCAGAGTGTTACGCTGGTCATCCCTCCAGACACTGTAAAGTGCGATGATGTTTTTGTCGGTCAAGCTTCTGAGCAACCTCACTTCAGAGTAAAGCCTATCCACCATGGTAGGATCATCACAGAAATTCCTCAGCTTCACTTGGTTCCAAGCCACCTCTATTCCTTCTTCCTGATCAAATGCACGGTACACTTTTTTCACAGCACCACAACCAAGCAACTCACTGTATCTACCATAGCGACCAGTTGGATCTGTCTCGACAAATGGCTCAGAATCTTTGTCTGAAGGGTCAGGGTTAACAAACGGCATCTGTCACATGCAACACTAATCAGAAACTCAACAACACCAAAATCAAATCAGATCAAACCAAATTCATCATGTCACAGAATTTTGTAAGAGAAAAAGGAAACGAATATTAACAAAACAACCCCATTAAAGTTTTCAAATGGAATAAAAAAATTCAAACAAAAATAAACTCAAAATTAACAAATTGTGCCAAAAAAATCACGGGATAAACAAAAAAAAAAATCAGTGATAAAACATTTTCTAAAAAAATTAAAAAATCTGGCAGTAAAATGCAACAACCTAAAATTAGCGACCAAAAACATTTTTTTTTTCTTTAAACCTGGTCATTGATTTTTAGTTTAGCCAAATATTCATAATTCTGATTCATCTTTACTTATAACATGCAGTCAAAACTCTTGAATACCCAACAAAGTCAATAAAACCAAGTATCTGTGACATGAATACTACCTGAAATTGAGAACAGAGATCATACAATAGTTTATCAGACATAAGTAAAACAGAAAACTTTCTGCTTCAAATCTGGTGAACTACGTGAGTATATGTCTACAAGAGAAGAATGGTAAATGAATATAATGCATGAAAGAAGAAGATTAAATACCCTGAAGAGAACCGATGCTCAACCCCAGATGAGAAAAAGCATGAAATTCTGCAGCTTTCGGCAGAAAAAAGAGAAGCTGACTACGCTCCAACCTCAATCTTCTCACAAAAAAATTGAGAGAGGTCAGAGACGTGTATACGTTAGACTATTTATATAGAAAGCATTAAATTCCAAATTAAATCATACTATAAAATATATTTCTTTTTTATTTTATCTTTTTTCGAATTCAACTTTATCTACATTTTTTAATGGGAGTGGTGTACGCACTAAATTGGTTGTAATATAAAAATCGATATCTTCCATTGTTTTAAAGCAAATTGTTTGGTTGTTTAAATTCCATATAGTTAGTGAAAATATTAACTTTATTTTTCTTTAAATAGATGGCGTATTAAAATTTTGCAAATAAAAATCGATAGCATTTACTGTTTTCAAGCTCAATTTTAAATTGCTTAAATTTTATGACTTTCAAACATTAAAGAATTTAGAAAAATAATCAACAAGGTAACAAATTAATTTCTTCTTCAATTTTAATCGTCATTGAGTCATGGGAGATGTACATGATATTATAATAATCTATGGAGAATAATAGTTTTTTTTTTATAATTGTATATTTGTGATATTCTATTTATTTATGAAGCATAGAAAAAGTATTGTTAAATTTGTTTAAGGCATTTATTATATATATAACTATTAATCAGTTTTTCTATTAGAAAAGTATTTTTTTATTGACTAATAAATATTTTTTGTATTTATTTATTTATGAAGCGTAGAAAAGTAATATTAAATGTTTTCAAGACATTTATTATATGCATTTATATATAATTATTATATAAGCATTAAATGCTTGTGTTAATCGTGTTTGTTAGGTGTTGAAAAACGAGTCAAATCCTGCAACCTGGGAATTAACTGGCTTGAAACGACTGCGTTTCGATCAGACTCTTTTAGTTTTGTGATTTTTTTTGGTCGGTCAACGCGGAAAGAGTTAATGGTAGCGCGTGAGGGCCCGACAAAGATGAAGGAGCGTGTCCAGATGATTGCATGTTTTTATTGGCGGTTCGTTTTTGCCGAAAAAGAAAAAAAAACCGAACAAAAACAGTTTGGTTGTGGTATAAGAATCACATTCCTTTGGTTGTTATAGGAATCCAAATAAAGAGAAATGAGAAAATAAAGTTAACAGTTAAAGTGAGATATGTCTGTTCATCATTTTTATTTTGAACAATTTTAACTATATTCTTCTTTAATTTCTCATTTTTAATTTTGATTTTTTGGTTTCTACTATTTTTAGTTTAAAATTTTTGAAAAAAACTCCTCTTTGAATTATGCATTATATCTCATTTAATTATACTGAATTGAATTGTATTAAACTTAACATGTTTATTTTAAGTGCCGTAGAAATTAGCTAAATTAATTAATTAATTAAAATATAAAAATAAAAATAAGTCTACGTAAAATTAAAAAAAAACTATAACTATCAAATTAATAAAAATTTGATAATTTATAAAAAAATGTAATATGAAAAATATGTTATATGAAAAATATGTTATATGAAAAAGTTTGTTATTAAATAATTTGAATATAAAGCACAAGACATAATATTTTGATATTGATTTTCTAAATCTAAATAATAACTAGATATATTCTTGTTTTTGTATAAAACGGTTTTAAAATAAATAAAAAATAAAAATTAATTTATATAAAAAATATTTAGTAAATATTTCTAACAGAAAGTTCTAAAATTTAAGGAATAAAGCCGTGAAAAAAACAAAAATAACCAAATTCCAAATAAAAAGTATCAAGAAACTAAATTGCCGTTTACCCTTTATTTAAGAAAATATTTTATCACATATATGTTTCTAAGGAATTACATATATTTTTTTAAAACATTTCTACAAAATAATTCATTGTTGATGTTTAACTATATATATTTCACTTGGCATAAAGAAAAACTATTATATCAATAGTAATAGTTGTAATATATTATTCGAGTCATTAAAGTATCATATAAAACTAAAATAAGAATGATCTTTTTAAAATAAATAAATTATTAAATAGGGTGTGCTATGTTTTGATAAGAAATACATTATTAAACCTATAAGTTAATTTTCATTTGCTTTTATGATAATATTATTTATTTATTTAAAATAAATATGTGTGTATTTCTAGTTATTTACTTGTTTTTATTTCCTTGTTGTCTTTTACTTTCTATTCTTATATTCTTGCGTGTGTGTTTTTTTTTCATTTTCACGTATATGAGAAAATAAAATATAAAATAATTGTATGTCATCGTAATTGCACTTCAAATAAATTCATTATAATACTAAAGTTCATATATATTTACTTATAAAGTAAATAAATTCAAGTGTAATTTAATCTTATAGGATTACTTTGCATCTTTTATATATTATAATTATTAAACCATGTTTTTATGAATGAATTTAATATTAATACATAATATGAGATATGGATTTGCAATATTCTTATGTGTTCATTTTGATGAATTTGTAAATGATGACAAGAGAATATTAGTTTATTTGTGTTCATTTTCAGGATTTTTCAAGTGATGACGAGAATAAATTAGTCTCTTTGGGTTCATTTAGAGGGATTTGCAAACAATGATGAAAGCAGATTAGCAGCATTAATCCCTTATGTGTGTAATCCTACTTCATAGATTAGGGCAAACAAGTAATCCTACATTTTAATCTATTAAAACATTTTTTTATTTTATCACATCTATCAAAATTTTTTTAAATTTCACCTCACTTCCACCCATTTTTACCTCCAAATCCTTTAAAAAAACATACACAAAAAATTTATTTTCAAATCCACTCACTTCCCTCCGATTCATCTTAAAAAAAACACATCTCAAGTATTTAAGAGTGAGTATGATAGTAAATGATACAATAGACCCAATCAATATTAACAAAAATAAACTCTTAATAACTATGATGTCATATATTATGAATGATTATGAAACTGATTTAATAAGATAAGGTTTGCACAATGAGTGACATGACAAGCCTAACTAATATTAATTAAGATAAACACTTACTGTTTTTTATATCATATTAAATTAGTATAATTTAAGCATAATTAGCTTAATAAGGTGAATTTTGACCTTAGTTATATATTACAATTTATTCATGTTTTTAATTGACGTGAGATTTTCAACCAACATTCTCATATCAAGTACTTCAAACATTTATTTCCATGACATTGAGAAGGAGAGTATAGAGGAGTCAATAACGAGTAATATAATAGTTCAACCAATATTAAATTATGAGTGACTTTGTTACCATATTAAGATAATGAATTTTAAGTCTAATTTAACATTACATAAATGATTCACTAAGATAAAATTTGCATTCATATAATTATATATAATAATTTGGTTATACATCTAGTTCATGTTTCATCTTTACTCCAACATTATGACTATGAAAGATCATATCAGTTTAAATTTAAAAAATAACATATGCAAAACAACAATTTTTTTGTTAAAAGCCTAAAACTAGAAAGTGAGTATTTATTAGACATATGCTTACATTTGTATCAAGATTCAAACTATCGATTTTTTCAATGATGTTTTCCAGATTGAAGGGTTGACTAAAGATGTTAAATACATTTTTAATATCTCCAAAATTGGTCTGTACTAATTTAGACTAACACAAGTGATTCTCAAAATTAAGGAAATATATTTATTAAATATTAGTTATAAAAATAATGATTTTTTATAAATATAAATTTGAGTGCAATTTAATTATGAAGATATTTATTATTATTTAAACTGATACTTGCTTGCCTTTTTTTCCCCTTTTCATTACAGTTCTTCTTTGTAATTATAAACTAATGAATCCCATGTGATGTTGTAGTATGATATAATATAAGTTGAAAATAAACAATTCCCTTATAAATAAGTTTAAAATAAATAATGTTTTTTTATATAAGTCAAACCATTTATTATTTGTAGATGCTTTCTTTAATTGTTTTTATTAGTCAAACGATGCATTATATTACTTTTTTTTTGTACTATTCATTGAAAAAGTAAAACACGTTTAACAATATTATTTAACTAATGAAATCTAATGCTAGGAGGAGAAATAACAAGTATTAATCTACCAGAAAAATAAATAAATAATATTAAACTCAAGTAATATTAGAATAAGAAAAATACTACGTTTACATATCGTTATTTATTTATTTATACTATTAATACAATTGTTAATAGAATTTTTCAGTGCAACCACGCAAACAATCTGATTCAAGGTAAAAAGTGATATAAGAACGAATATCTTTTATATATAGAAAGATTTGATTTAATCTAATAGTACGAGCAAATTGAGAAAAATAGATAAATATTAAAACTTAGATATTCTAAAAAAAATCATACAAAAATATATCCTTCTTAATTAAATATTTTCATACTTAATAAAATTGATGATTAAATTTATTTAATAATCTTGTTTTTATATAATAAAGTTGTAATTTTCTAAATGAGATTTTGCATAAATTGTTAATTGAGAGTATTTATTAAATAAGTTTGTTAAATATGTTTTTAGTTTTTAAATTTTCACTTATTTTTGTCCAAAATTTTGATAGAAATTGACTTCTAAACTTAAAAAAATGAATATATTTAGTCTTCATAATTCAATTACATTAAATTTTTTTATGTGTTAAATAACGTTTTAGATAAACGTTTTAAGCAAATATTTGATTAGTTTCCATAGTTTGATATATTTCAATTCAAAATGTCAACTAAAATATCCTTTAATATGTAAAAATAATTAATAATATTAAATTAGAAATACTATATTAATTTATTTTTTAAGTTTAAGACTAAAAGGAATCAAAATTTGATCAAATTTTAATTTTGCATAAAGTTAGAAACTACAAATAAAAATGATAAAGTTGACTCAGAAAATAAAATTCCAGATCAAATTGAAAAAATAAGTTGAGTGACATAAAAAAAAAACTTGAATCTTAAAAATTTTGTGTTGGAAAAATGGTTATCTCAATGGAAAAATGTCAACAGTAATATATAGTTTGTCTTGATTTTTAATTAAAAAAACACTATTTAGGTTCACTTTATTAGGAAAAATGTTTTTGTAATACAAAAATATGATAAAATTTAAGAAAAATATGAATTGAAAGTCTTATATAACAGAATAAAAAAAGGAAGAACATTAACCTCAGTCATACAAAAATCTCACATAAATAATTTCATCTAAGTTTATTACAAGTTACAAATACGATTAAATTTAAAAACAAAAGTATTTTTAAAATAGTAAGCGTAGATAATGTTTAAGATATTAAAATTAGCCTATTATAACTAAGCATTATTTTTTTTATTATTTGATTCCCAGTGAAGTTAAACCCTAAAAAAAAAATTGTAGTTTGACTTTATCCATGACGTGCATGGTGGAATGGATATTCATGATCATGTGAAATAATTGCCGGTTCTATACATATTATAGTTTCAAACTCGGACACGTAAAACAAACAAAATAAAATTGGATTATCACTTTAAGTTCAAGATTTGATTCCAATAATTATATGTTAATTTTATATTTATTTCAGTTTGTTTAAAGGCTTTGACTTGTTGAGAAATATTTATTTTTAAAATCTCTATCATTTCATGAAACTTATATTGGAATAAATATAGAATATAGAATATGCCAATTAATATTGCAATTAAACACGTGATTAAAATATAGTATCCCCATGTATGATCTAGGTGCATGTTAATAACAGCTTAAATAATAATAATAATAATGAATAATGGTACTTTAACAATATTTTAACATCATCTTCGTGTCATCATGTGACTCGTCCAAAATTATTCCACAATCAATAATAATAATTATAAACACCACCATAAACTAATAATATTAAAATATAATACATAAATAATGTTAAAATATTATCAAAACATTATTATCCAACAATAATATCCTCTCATAACAAGATCAAGATATACAGTTTATTCTAAAAGGAAAAAAGTACATGGGTAAATTATATATATATAATATTAAAAATTGATTTGGATTTAGATTTAATATAATAAATAAGGCTTAATTATCTTTTTAGTCCCTAAGTTAGGGGTTGAATTTCCATTTGATACTCGATTTTAAAAATGATTTAATTTGGTTTCCGGATCATTGATTTTGCTTTTAATAAGTTCCTTCAGTTAAATTCACAATACCAGTGTTAACTTCATCTTACGTGGAACACTTTTTGCTCTCTATCATCTGTTCTGACTGTAACACTCTCAGCTTTTTCTATCTTTTCTCTTCTCTCTCTTCTCTCTCCTGGCCTCTCTTCCCTATTAATGTTTTTTCTTTCTCCTGTGCTTCCTCATATAAATTGAAGCTTTTTCCTCATCATGATGAAGTTCCCATACTAGTTTGGCATATTCTGATATCATTTCACCGTGACTGGGATCAGCTAGTATTGCACGCGAGTAGTGATCCTCTGCTGCTTGATGAAAAGGTTGTGGAAATGGTGACTCAATCCTTGTCTCCGTACGATATCTTTATCAATTTTAGCGGATTAGATACACGTTACTCCTTCACGGGTTTTCTGTATCAAGCATTGTCCCGAGAGAGATTCAAAACCTTCCTAGATGAAGAAGAGTTGGAAGATGGGGACAAAATTCCATCGTCTCTTAAAAAAGCCATCAAATCGTCAAAGCTATCCATTGTTGTTCTTTCTGAAAACTACGCAGATTCCTCATCGTGTCTTGCTGAATTAACAGATGAATTAAAATTGATTTTTTGTTTGCTTATTTTGTAGGTATGAATTTAAATTTTACAAGGCTCAGAATTCTCTAATCATAAAGTAAGTGATTTAAAGTTTACACTCATGTAAATTCTAATATACACCCTTGAGCTGTAATGATGAATAGTGATCAGACATGCTTAATTCTGAGCTAATCAATTTGTAAGAGAGATTCATCTAACTATAAATGGAAAGAGAGATTCATCTAACTAATCATAGTTTCTGCCTCAATTTGTAAGAGGTTGGTTGTTGTTTAAAGCCATAAATGAATATTTTTGTGTACTGATTTCATCACAGCAAACCCAAAAAAAAAATGTTTTAGAACAAAAAGAGAACAAAGAATAATGGTAAGAAGATTTTCTTCATTCAAAATATTATGACAACTTATGAAGCTTGCATGTGTTGCTACATTGAAAAAGAAAATTGGACAAAGAAGTATCCGTTGGTGTTTAATCATATGCCCAACGTATTTCCTAAAAGATTTGTTTGACTCTGAACATTAAAATAAAATGAAAAACCTCACCTGCAACAGAAACTGAGCATACTTTTTCAGAAATAAAGGATTGTTTGGATTTTCATCAATCATCTTCTGAAAATAATCTTCAAATTTACTTTCTTCACCACAATTAGCTGCTGTAATTTGTCAGTCTCCTGTCTACTTGAATGAACTGAGACTTAGCTGATTGGATCACTTGTTTCTTTGGAGGGCTTCAAAAGTTCAGTCTTTTAATTTTCCATGTCACTCTACGCTTAAATATAAATCGTGAGTATAAATAATTAATGTGTCATCCAGAAAAAGAAATGACCCCTAAGAAATGAAAAGATCAGAAAAGGCAAAAACACCTAAATTTCATGTTTTTCAACTTCATCGTCAAAATCTTCAACTTTCTAGAGAAAACTAGCATATGCTGCAAGAACATGGCTACATGTTTATCGTTATCTTATTTTTTTAGTCAAAAAAGTAAGAAGCATTATAAAAGAATAGAAAGAGAAAGATAGTGTTTTATTTGTTGGGTCTTGAAAAAAAGAAGAAGAAGAGAGTTTGACGTAGAAAATGAGAGATTTGTTTGGAGAATAAAGAGAGGTGAGAGAAAAAAGCGTGTGAAGTTATAATGATGTTATAATGGTGTGACAGAAAAAGAGGAGAGATATAAAGAAGTGTTAGCAGAAGAGAGAGAAAAAAAATATCGGTTAATGTGAATTTAACGGAAGGGACCTATTAAAAGCATAATCAATAACCTGAAGACCAAATTAAATCACTTTTAAAAGCGGATATCAAACGAAAATTCAATCCCTAACTTAGTGACTAAAAAGGTAATTAAGCCTATAAATAAATTAAAATAGTTTTTTGACAGAGGTTAGAGAAAAATTGTTTGATTTTTGTCCCCATTAAATCTACAAAATAACTTTCTACACTAGTTATAATAATAATAGATATAAAAAATTCATTAAAATGCATAAAATATATATTGTTATAATGGTAATTATTTATAATTTTTAGTCACTAGATTTTAAAGAATTTACATTTTGGTCCAATATTCAATCTTCAACATATCTTTGTTAATTTATTTTGCTCTAATAAATCACAAACCCGACATTTTTTTAAATTTCATCACAAGAAAGAGTCTAAAAACAAAATTAATTTGTCTCAATCTTAATTTTTTTTTACAGAGAAATAAATAATTTTGTTAAGAAAAACAAGAATAAAAATAAAAGTACCTCTGAAAGAGAAATGCATGTACAAATAATTCACATAGGAATTGTAGGAATTTCAAGGGGGTTACTCCCTGTACCTCCCCAATTCCAATCCCCACCTCCCCAATTTTTTTGGATATTTTTTTAAATACAAAATTAACCTTTATGTATTTTTTATTTTTACCGTTTTACCCCTATTTACTAAAGTTAACCTACCCAACTTCTTTTACACTCTGCCTCAGTCAAAACACACAGAGATTCCTCTCCTTCGTATTCCCACCCCCACCCCCACCAAAGCTTTCATTTTTGAAATGCTCTCTACAACTCTCACTCTCCCAGTCCTCCTCTGAACGAAATCTGTTGATTTGTGCGGCCTGGTAGTTTTGGTGTGCAGCGGGTGGCGGTGCCGTGAGTGTGTGGCGGTGCGGCATGGTGCGGTGCGCAGAGGTGGTAGACGTTGGTTTCGTTTGCGGGTTGTTGGGCGGTGCGGTTGTGTTTCTTGCTTTGCAGCCGGTGTGTGCGGCGACACAGAGGGTGCTGGTGCGGCAGGTGTTGCGGCGGTGCGGGGCGGTGGTTCTTGCTTCAACAGGTTAGTTTCTTTTAATTTCTTGTTTTTTTTTAAACGTATGTAATGTGTAGGATTGGGTAGCTTTGTTTGTTGATATCTGGTTGGTGTGTTTGTTGAGATTTGTCTGTTGTTGAGTTCTGTGTCATCTATGTGCTGTGTGCATTGAGGAAGAAGACGTTCAGGCACGGAAACGAATGTCGACGTCGACATCCGTTTCCTATTTTTATTTTTTTAGTTTATTTTATAAGTAATTATATTTTAACTTTTTATTTTCAATTAATTTTGTTACGTTTGTTTTAATTTTTT